>NC_072892.1:81281366-81584397 GCF_027943255.1 Anastrepha obliqua
AACTTATTTGTTTCTCATTTTGTTTTAATAATTTTATATGAAAATATATGTAGCTAATTCTCCTACAAAAGGCATATAGATCAAAGTTTCAATGTATGCGCAAATTGAAAAAAATTCAACAAATTTTCATCTTAATTTTTTTATCACAATTTTCCCAGTATGCAGTTTTATAGCTCGTTGGTGTTATAAAGTGCAATTTGAAATCAATCACAAATCGCGTTGATTATCGATAATTTTCTTGCTGGCGGTCAAACGCATTTTCTCCTTATAACAAATGTTCGAAATGCGGCTCCTTAGTGCAGTTAACTTCTCGATGAATACATTACTAAATATTAGAGTAGCTTTTCAAGGAAAAAGGGACATATATTTCTTAAAGGACCAATTATATATACCATTTCAGAGCTTTCATCTTTGAGGTATGCACCTGATACATTTGTGGATACCGAACTCATATGTTCTATCGGCCGAAGAAACTGAATACTACCATTCGGAAGCTCCTCATAATATATCATAATATATCTGCCGTTCGGAATCGGTTTAACTGTGAAACAAAATCAAGACACACGCCACAAACAGGAGGAGGAGCTCGGCCAAACATCCGAAAATGGTGTAAGCGCCAGTTATATATATATTATATACTTTTTTCTTTTGTCAAAATTTTCTTCTTCTGCTTATTAGCTACTATTTTATTTGCACATACGGATATGTATGCATGTATGTACGCATATTAAAATTATATTAAGTGTTTTATGTTTTTATTTAATTAATCCAAAAATTTTGCTTTTAAATTTAAAAACAAAATGCTTTTTAAATAATTATTTTATTTGCCTTTTTTGCAGCATATTAAAAACATAACTTAAGTTTTAAAATTCATTTAACAGCGCATAAAATTTTTAATGCATATTTTGCCTTGTCCTTTTTGTTAGTGGGCCTATGCTCCAACTACGAACTATAAGAATTGATATTGATGATGATTTGCTAGAAATACAGTTCTCGTTTATGTGCACATTTTAGTTTTAAAGGGTTGCTATTCATGCCTGCTTGCATTCAGGCATAGATGGAGAATACCCCTAATGTCTACGTTGTGGCACTCTTGAGGGCGAAGGCGATATTAATTCAGCAGTTAATATATGTAGTAGGTATGTATTGGTAGAACACACACATTACATAATTACGTTACAAATGTTCAAGTGGTTGGTAAAGGTTATTTCTCTGTATTAATTAATATAAAAAAAAACTTGAGATGACTGGAACTATCTAATCTCATCCGACCCATTGCAGGATGTTTTTTAGTTTTTTTGGACTTTTTTAGTAGTAGTTGTCTAAAAGAGAGATTTTTATTTGGTGTGGTTGAGTAGTTTTGTGCGTGACTTCCATTCATTGGGTCGCCAGTTCGCTGCTCACTGTAGTCATATGCACATACATAGGTTATCAAATGCAGAAAATATTGTCGCTTCAAGTGGTGTCCTTTCTGCGGTAAAAAGGGTTTTTGACAAACACCAGATGCCATTCGGTGGCAGGTCACAAACTAAAAAATCAATGGTTTTTAATTTTTGCCGCTTTTAATTTCTTATTTACTTTCGATAGTTGAGCAAATCGACTTAATCGAAATAGACATTTTCAGAGGATATGGACGCTATCCTCGAGAAATTCCAACTACAGTTTCAAAACACTCTAATGGCTTTGGGTAAAAACACCAATTAAAATGAGAAATTATTAAAAAATACTGTGCACAAGTAATTCTACTTACAAGGTCTCACCGAATGCATAAAAAAATCTTTGAAAAATCAGTGCCAATAATGTTGGATTAGGTTAGACAGGTTGCTTGGCGAAGATAAGAAACTTGGTGGCCCTGGGGCCCATTGTGATACCTGCATTTGATTTCCATTCCCTAACTAAGTTGCTTAAACGATTTAGACCTTTTTATAAGGTAACTAGTCCCTACAGTGAGACATTTTGCAAATTTCCCAGGTCTTCAAAGAAATAATCGCCAAGTGCAGAATATTCACAGAGGAGGTATTGTACTCAATTTCTTCGTCACCCTATAATGTTAAAATAAATTTAAATTAGTCAATATAAGAGTCAAGCGCTTACTTGAAGACTGTATGCGAATATATTCTGCACTTCAAAAATTCCTTTTTCACATTTATTGGAATGTCTACTTTAGGGCTGGGGCATAATAGTTTCTCGGAAAAGTTGATAGTGTCAGAAATTATTTCCCCACGAAATCCTTAAAAGATCACTTTCAACAAATAAAAATAGGTAAAAATTAATAATAAAACTCGCATACTCTAGAAGGCTGGGTAAATGGCACGCAGCTGGACAACACGTGCTTTGGAAAAAAACGTACACCTTCATCATTTCACAGTTTGTCTTAGTATTTTTAATTATTTATGCACAAATAAATAACATTTCACGGATTCCACAAGTAAATAGTATCTTGAAGGCAATGCCTCAATTGCCTCCTAACTTCATGTACATGCCTCCAATGCAGCAACACATAAAGCATTCAACGAATATAGGCAATATTGCAATATTGTGAAATATAAGCCAGCCGAATGCCAGAAAATGAACAGATAATGCTGCCTCATTACCTAACCTTTGCTTTGTCGCCTTGGTTTGATGCCATATTTACACATTTACCTTTTGTGAAGTGTGAACTTATAAGACTTTAAGCGGCTTTGCTTTGAGTTCAAAAAATTGTGATTTATCATAGAAAAATTTAGTGTATTAGTGAATTTTTATTGAGACGCTTACTTAAGCTCCAGCTATAAACGATAAATTGATTGAATATTTCGAGGAAAGCAGTCATAATAGTGCCCGCCAGAAAAGCAGTGCTGAATATACTTAAGTGCCTTATCACAAGTATGTTGTATGTTGAATATAGCTGTAAAATCATTGATTCCTGTCCTGATTCTGAGAGGTAATAGCGATCGAAAGAACGTACATAGTTTAGATAACGGGGCAAGAAATTTTCGAAATGGATTATAAAAATGTGAGCTCATTTCAAATGTTTCTATAGACTAGTATTATTAACACCGATTTTCTATTTCTTTAAAGAACCTTCGTGCATTCCCTCCACCTCTTCTGGAGTGGTGCTATAACCAGCTAAGAAATTTTAGCCGAGTTAACCTAACCAGAAGTACTGCTGGATGCAATATAACTGGATTATGTTTGTGAGGGTCGTTTAGTTCATACACTTCACAGTTTTTCTAACAATTTAATAATTTGCAAAGGCACACAAATCCTAGGCACAAATTTACTCGCGTACACTCACTCCAAGAGAGTTAAAGAGACTCTTCTATACGCTTTTGTTGCTAATGCAATAAGTTGTTATGCAATCATGAATTGAAAAGTTAAACTCAACTGTTATATTCAATTCAAATTGTATACTTTTCACAAAGAATAAAAGTCTGACAATTTTTGACTCATGGGGTTAAACAACCAATAATAAAACAAAAAAAAAAAAAAAAAAACAAAACGAAAAAATACCAAACACTTCCTACCAGAGAGACTTGTTCAACAATTGAGCTGCAGTTTTTGTAACTACGACTTTTTTGCAAGGCAACTTTCAAGAATGGCCGACAAGCGCTTAAACAAAAACAATCACACGTAAGGTGAACCGACCTCACCTTTTCATTCAATGTTGCCTAACCGTCTGAGCCTTAGCACATTGCCCAAGGAAACAGAATTTACGGCCAACAACAAGAACGGTTGTAGGGTAGCAATTGTATTCAGTACCCTTTTTGGTTGGCTTCACACCTCGGTGCTCAGCGACTCACGCCATTTGTAGCAAGGGTGGTGCGCAACAGGAAGCTCAAAACTGTTCAAGTTCATGCTTGGCCAAGGCGGCAACGATTTGTATGTAATTGTTGCCGAACATTTTTCTTTTGCTGAATTATAAGAAAACTAAATTTTTCACTTTAATCAACAAGTAGAGGTGCAAAATTGCTACCTTTTTCTTAATTTACCTTTAATACAGAAAAATTGAAGTAGAATTTTTATCGGCACCTCCGCATAAAATCATTTATTAACCCATTTGCGCTCGCTGCACTAAATAAGGGACATCATTTCAAGACACCCTAAGATTATACTTTTTAATGGAATAATTTCCAAAAATGGTCAGTAGGTGGAGTTGCTGCGACTTTAGATGAGTTAACATATAAATAGACATTCCAGTTGAAGTCAGATTTTGAAAATTTCCCATCGGAAGAGTGTTCGAAATGGTAATCGCATATTTTGTTGATTTATCGTATATTTTTACCTCGGACATCAAAAACCAAGTGATAGAAAAAGCTTTTTCTAACAGCGATCGCACTTCGGCAAGCAATGGCAAAACTCTGAATGTATTACTGAGTGTATATATCATATTCTTTTACACCAATTCGCCTTGAACAATTTCTACCACAACGTAGATTGTTGGACACAAGTGGCATTGAAATAATATTTTTGTTTGTCAATTAGGATATATGTCAATTGGGGTATGAGAGCAGTCATTTTTCTGGGGTTTGAAGAAGCTATAAACGCCAATAGTTAAGGAATTGAGCGATTATGAATACGACAAAGCCTTTTGCTGAGGTGACAGGCAAAGAGGATGATGATTTTCAGCTATCAAAGGATATCCCTGGAAGGATAACCGTTTTCGTAAATATTCGAATACTAATGAAATTAATGGGATCTGAATGGGAAGAAGGCTTTGAGGAACTCTTACGTACGAGAACGAGATATTTAACCTGACTTACATCCCTAATCCGAAAATGGTGTACAATTCCTATTCTTCTTCCCACTTGTCCAAAAATGCATGTTTTTCACAACAACAAAAAATGTATGTAGTGTCGATCAACTAGAAAATCTTTTTCCCATAGAGGTTATCGGAAATTGTTAGTTAAACTACGTTTAATAACTGAAGCACTAATTTCTTATGACGGGTATTGACCATTTACTTGTTTGTTGTTTTATTTGAATAATTTTTCTATGGAAATATTGTTAATTTTCTTACAAAAAACCATCCAAATCCAATTTTAAAACTGTATGCAAATTTAAAAGAAATTCAACAAATTTTCATCAAAATATTACACTTCCTCATCAGAATTTCGAGTATGCAGTTTAATAACCCATTAAATTTTCTTACAAAAAGTGCAAGTTCACAGTTGTAAGCAACCGGAGAAAAATGAAACAATCTTCCATTTCTTCTGTGCAAACCATAGTTCGAGAGTATGGAACAACTGTCTGGCTTAGATGTCAACAACCTAATAAGGTTCTTAAATCGCACAGACTGGATATAGTCATGCCGTAAATAACTGGTGAACAAGTTGGTAACGAGGATGGGGCAACAAAATGGTGCGGAAGCTCTAGTAGGATCCTGGATAAATCACTACTTTAACCAACCAACCATTCACAGAGAGAACGTCGGTTCGAGTCTCGGTGAAACACCAAAATTAAGAAAAAGATTTTTCTAATAGCGGTCGCCCCTCGGCAGGCAATGGCAAACCTCCGAGTGTATTTCTGCCATGAAAAAGCTGCCGTTCGCAGTCGTCTTGAAACTGTAGGTCCCTCCATTTGTGGAACAACATCAAGACGCACACCACAAATAGGAGGAGGAGCTCGGCCAAGCACCCAAAAAGGGTGTACGCGCCAATATATATATATATAGACGAGAATATATTCAGGGTGGTTTTTCTCTTATCTGCATATAGTAAGCTGCCACAATGAAGGTCCTAGAATAAATATGGTGGCTAAGCGCATATTGAAAAATCCACTTCTAGGTGATTATAGCTTTGGAACTACTTCAAACGATAAGATGTTCCAAATCAGACCCCTACGTGGCATGTTAATTAAAAATGTTTGCCCGTAGTTTATTTCGTCATAACATTTCAATCAAGGAGTCAATAATAAAGTATTGTGGGTACCATACAGGTGAGCAGATTATCAAAAGCTACTCAAGCAATTAAGCTATGCGCTGTGATATACTCCAAACTAAAAAACTGTATGTTTTACCAAATACGGTTTTCAAATTTATCAATCACTTTAATAAAAGGAAGTACACCTTCAAAAGTTAACTTTTAAGAATTTTTCATTCCATTCTACTTTCATCGTTTCGCTGTAACGGACTTAGTCCTCCACAAATAAAGTTGGGTTTGAAAAAAGCAACAGCGGATTTTATTTGGACGTAAATCGGTTAAGCTTATGCGCAAAAATTATGTGCATATTTACTTTTTAGTCATATAATAGAAACCTACTGCAAGTATTTTGGTTTCGACACGCAATAATCGTAGAAACGAAAACTTCTCACTAACAAAATTACTTATATTATAATCACTTCATTTAGTTCAATATTGCGCTTTAAGATAACCCATTCCAGAACTTTTATTTATTATTTATAAGTGTGCATTTTCTTGTGTGTGTATTTGTTATTGCTACCAAATTAATTAACCGGAATTGCGTGCCGATAGTAAACTTATTTATTTTACAACAAAAGAACAGCAATTGCTTGATAAGCATAACGTACATATGTCGAACCGGAATCCAAACTACACGTGGATGTCCTCTGGCCGAGGGTCACTTTATTTGGTGCCCGGTTAATCGCATAGCTTTTAATTGCTCCATTTCATTACGCTTTTCTGCTTCGGTTGTAACTAAGTTAAAGCGTTTCATTGGCGTTACTTCATCAGATTGGCAAATCGACGTTATGGAAACGATTCGAAATGCGAAGGTTGAGTCCATTGCTAATGCATGTGTTCATCGATTTATGTATGTGCGTCTATAAGTACATTTTTGTGGGCAGAAGTGCTAACTATGTAAGTAAGTCACGTACTATTTGCGTGCCAAAATGTATGTGTGCAAATTACTATACATATATGAATTTTCCTACTTTTGAGGGTCACCAATTGTAGCCACAGGTCTCACCAACAATTCACTTCATTTTGAGTTCTCGGTTGTGAAACAACAAACAGACAACAAACTGCTTGACTAGAGTTACCAAATGCCTTTTGCCAAAAATCAGGCGGTTGGTATTGTGCGAGGTGGTAGATATAAAATTTGTGTGTGCTCTCCGCTGCATTGAAATATCATCACCTTTGACCTTCACCATAGTATTGATTTATAAAAATTTCCATCTATGTATTTGTAAAAGGGGACTCTAACGAAACCTATACGAACTATTACAGCTTAAAGTGTTTGATTACAGAATTGAATAGCAAAAAATTAAGAGCACAAATAATTTCTTTTAAATAACAATAAAATTGTTAAATAAACAAGAAGGAACACAGCTTTAGCAACGGAGGATTTCAGCTGCACAAATATTTATTGGAGATCAAGAGAGAAATTTAAGATGTGATCACAATGACATTTTCTTAAAAATAAGATTAAATGGCTAACTATATTAGGAGGCGCATGCAGCTCTTCAAGTGGGTAATTATCTACTTCGTGGTACAAATGGAAAATTTGGTTAATAAAAAAGTCGAAGGAACGTCAATCGATGCGAATAGGTTCCAGTATAAATAATCGGAAGGAGCAAAGTGACTAGATTTAACCATTAAGGTTATAAAAAAAAACACTTTTATAGTATTGCTTTTTTATCACTAAATATACGAAATTAAATACACTGAGAACTCAAACTTCATTTTTTCTTTACACATGGTATTATATTTGAATAGTATTTGAAGAAAAATTCGGAAATCTAATACACGTATCTCAATGGGCCTTGCGGCTATCGAGTGTCTTGTCTTAGACAAGCAATCTGGCTAACCCAACATAACCTAAATATATTGTTAATAAAAGTGTAGCCTCTGTTAAGTTTTTGAATGGATAAGGTCGCTCTGAGACTGCCCCATTGGAGTCTATAAAAAGATAGAGGAGTTAGCGGGAGCTCAGCTCTTTTACAGATATTTTTTGTTTTTATCATCATATCAGGCCGTGGCCGAGTAGAGGATTGGTGCGTAACTACCATTTGGTATAGCCCGGATTTGAAACTCCAAGCATGAAAACATTTTTTCTAATAGCGATCGCCCCTCAATGTATGGGGCGCAATGTATGCCTCCTAGTGTATGTTTGTCATATAAATGTTGCCCATAAAAAACCATCTGATGTTTTTATATATGTATGGGTATAGCCAAAACTGTGTATTATATGAATGCTCCATTCAGGGGGTTGCTATCTCAATTCAACGCTGATTCTTATGCCTTAGAATTTGATTTATCTTCATCTATACTAATTATTGCATTTAAAAATCTACTAGTAAGACCCTTGTTGTAATATTCATGTAAGAATACTTTTTAAAAGAGTTGCCACCCATTAATAAAGTTAAATTAAATTATATTAATGAGTTCGGTGAAATATTACAATACAAGTGTCAAATGAAAAAGGGCTTAAGGGAATCTGATTTCTAAAATATTTTTGAAGAGGATTGCCACCTGTTTGAAAAATTATGTTCAAATCAAAATAATAAAATAAATGAAACATAACAGTATGGATGTCAGCGGAAAGAAGTCTTGATTCCGACCATATTTTTGAATAGGGCTGACAATTTTTTAAAAATTAAATTTAATAAATCATAATAAATAATTAGAATAATTCAGTGTGGGTGTGAAATGAAAGAAATTTAATAAAGCCTATTTTAGAAAATGATTTTGGAGGTATTTGCCACCTGTTTGAAAATGTTGGTAATTTAATATAATGAATAAGCTAACTGAAATATTACTATAGGTGCCCAGCAAAAGAAGAACAAAATGTCTCAATTCATTTTGAATAGAGTTGTCACCTATTAAAAATCAAATTCGATAAATGAACGTCCAAATAATGAATAGTATTTGAATGTCCCCGAAATTACTGAAAGCTGGGGTTTTTATGTGCTTTTCAAACTTCGTTCATGTTTTATTACACAAGTCGGGGTTTTGATTTTAAAAAAATTTTAAATCTGCTGAGAAAAAGAAAATGTAATTAGTGGAAAACAGCGGAAAGAGTGGGACATTTGAAGATAGTTAGAAGTAAAGGTTTTTGGTGATTGACCGTTGGGTTAGGTTAGGTTAGCCTGGTTGGCAACAAGCCACGCATAGACCTTTTGGTCCCTAGCGATACCAGATGGAGACCGACCTCTATGAATACCTAAAGTAGACATCATGTAGGATGTCAGTGCTTTTGGCGAATCTAAGTAGGGCTGGGAGCTCCACTTTTGAGACGTCTTCCAGACCCTCAAACAGTGGGGCACAGAAGGTATTCTAAAGTCTCCTCAACATCCTCTCTGCATTTTCTGCATTTGTCCGAGTTAGCAATCCCTACCTTGTACGCATATACAGCCAATAGATTGTGGCCTGTTAGCATCCCTATGATAGTTCTGCATTCCTTTCGCGAGAGCGTAAGTACGAATTGAGTCAGTTGTTTTTTCGTTAGTTCTACACATGACTTTTGCTGTATTGCATGTGGTCAGGTTAGTCCACCTAGCTTCCACTTACCTTTTCATGTGGTCGTCCATTTCGTTGTATATTGTGTTTAGCGGTTTTGGTATGTCGTTCTCTTGTTCAAAAGGTAGTCTCACAGCACTTTTTGTTATCTCATCTACTATTTCGTTCCCCATAATGCCTTTGTGACCCTGCTCCGTCGAACATTTTTGGACTTAATACAATATGAGCTTATTGCTCTTATTGCTGCTTGACTATCCACGTATATATTAATTTTTGAGTTCTTTCTTGTTCTAGTGTAGGCTAGCTCCGCGGCCTTCCCCACAGCAAAAAATTCCGCCTGGAAAATACTGCTGTGGTCTGGCAGCTTGATAGGCTGCCTTATTCCTAGTTTTGAGCAGTAAATACCCGCTCCCACTCCGTCTGGAGTTTTCGAGCCGTCTGTATAGATGTGAAAAGTTCTATGGCCAGGTTTCATACCTTTGTGCCATCCCTCCCCTTCAACTGTAGTGCGAAACCTTCTCTCCCAATTAAAGTACGGAGTCATGTAGTCCGTGCCACCTGAGCTCCACTTTCCCATTGAGCTGTGACCGAAGGTTCTGCAGATGAATACCCCCGCTGCCTTTAGCTTCCTCGCGGATTTCGCCGTCGGGTTTTCCGCCATGAGTTCAATAGGTGGCATGCTGAGTATCATTTCCAGCGCCGCCGTTGGAGTGGTCTTCACCGTGATGACCGTTGGCTTAGTATCATTAAATTTAATACTTAACTTGCAGTAACCAATACCTAGGATATTTTAGCATAAAAGATTTCGTAGAAGAAAAGGAACTCAATGCAGAAAGCAAATTCCTTTATTAAGCAGATAAGCAGAGAATTACCTATGTACGAGTAAAAGCATACTCATTTATTTTAAACCGTTTGGAAAGGAGAAAATGTGCTGGTCTTGCATATTCCAATTATACCTCCGAAATGAGAAGGCCAAAAATGTGGTTTATCAGCTGGGTATAAAAAATTCAATTCCTGCCATATTTCAACAAAGTGGCAATGCCAAGCATCACTTGGTACCCTCATCGACCTTTTTTACCAATTATTCCATTTTTCAGTGCCGTTCGATTGTAATTATTATTTTATTGCATTTTTCAGGCGTGAAATGCAAGCGCTCTCGTAACCCTGCATCGCCATTCGATGGCATTCAGTTTGTATCACTTTTTTGAGCGGGAAATAGCTACCAGTGTAAAGTAAATCATGTAATTTAAAATTGAATCAGCTGTTGGACTACCCTATAACACTTTGAACCACTTCAAACGCCTTAAAGAAAATTGGCGTTTGGCCGCATTTTACACACTTTAGTTTTTCATTCGTTTAAAAGCTAAACAATACAGTACTTAATTAGGTCTACGCCTTAGAAATAACAAAAGTGAAACGGTTTTATTAATATCACGCCAAAGCGTTTAGTGCTTATTATGTAGGTATAAGAGGTTCCCCGTTGCGTTATTTCGTTTTCACAAATTTGACAGTTGTGTAACGTCACAAGTTGACCTCTTTTTAATGCGGACAGCAAACTGACAAAATCATAATTTAACAAATATTGTGTCTTTTTACACATTGCACGCTTTTAACTCTAATTTGAATTACTCTATTTGTATCTTAATTTTTGTTATAATTCTGTTGTGAGTAGTTGACTATGACTGATCGTTCGATTTGCTATTACTTCATTATAGGTCTCTTTGTCATTAAAATTTATTTTATACTTTTTAGTTCGATTGGCAATAAAAGCGTGTTTTTTAGTTTTTTTAAACTATTTTTTATTTTGTACTTTTTAGTTCGATTAGCAAAAAAGCGAGTTTTTTAGGTTTTTTTTTTTAAATTATTTTTTATTATGAATGAAAATTATTGTTATCATTGCAGTCAGTGAATTAATGATTCGATATATTCGTGTTATATTTAATTCCTTTCTTATCGACTGTGAGTCTAAAGCTATGCAGTTATCGGCCGTGATAAAGAAGTAATCGGGATGAAGAACTTATTTCGTGGAGAGAGCCTGAGAAACGGCTACCCCAATCCATTGGCCAGTTTTTTTCGATTTTCGTGGTGTGGTGCACTATGAATTCCTTCCACCTGGCCAAACTGTTAATAAAGAATATTATTTGAGCGTTATGCGTCGTTTACGTGAAGCAATTCGTCTAAAAAGACCAGAATTATGGGGCAACAACTCTTGGTTTTTGCACCGTCTCACACTGCACTCGTTCTTCGTGACCATTTCGCCAAAAATTCCATGCATATCGTTCCGCAACCACCGTATTCGCCTGATTTGGCTCCGTGTGACTTATGGCTATTCCCAAAACTCAAGAGACCACTCCGGGGAACGCGTTTCGAGTCGATTGAGGAGATAAAAGCTGAATCGAAGAAGGTGTTGAAGGCTATACCGGAAATGGACTATTTGGCATGTTTCGGAGATTGGAAAAATCGTTGGCATAAGTGTATTTCATCGATAGGGGATTATTTCGAAGGGAATGAAATTGATTTACAAGAATAAATAAAGATTTTTCATTTTACAACCAAATTCACCTTACTTTCTGCCCACATGTAAAAAAAGAAAATATTAATCCTGGCAATCCTAATAAGGATAATGGAAAACTTTTATCAAATGATTGCATTGTCATCGGTCCTTGATAGGTGTGCAAAATTCCAAGTCGACCAGATTTTTAGAAGCCAGTGAAAATTAAGCTCAAAGATTCCGTTACATACATACATACATACATACAACCCGACCTAATAAAAGTGTGTTAAAAATGGATCAAAGAAGTTGCATCAAATTTTGTGTAAAAAATGAAATTAAGTGCTCAAAAACACTTGAAATGTTGACATGGGCATACGGTGAGAGTACTCTGCATCAGAAAAAAATTTTACAAGTGGTACAAACTTTTCAGCCGTCGAGAAGATGTGAATGGCAATGCTCGCTCTGGACGCTCCAGCACATCAAGAACCGATGAAGTTGTTGAGAAAGTGAAGAGAATTGTTATAGAGAAGCGTCACAGTTAAAGAAGTTGCTGAGGAGTCGGCATATCGGTTGACTCATGCCATGCAATCTTTTCGGAAATTTTGGCCATGAAATTGCTGAATTTTGACAAAAAAAAAAAACAAAACCACCAATGGAAGAGTCTAGGAGAGCCAAGACCAAAAAAAGCATGCCAAGTTCAATCAAACGTCAAGGTTTTACTCACTGTTTTCTTCGATTACCAAGGCGTAGAGTATCAGGAGTTTTTACCACAAGTTCGTACGGAACATAGAAGTACTAACTTGAAGTTAAGTGCCGTTTGCCTGAAGCATAACGAAAAAAACGCTCGGACTTTTGGAAAAAAATTGCGACTTTTGCATTATGATAATGCACCTGTTCACTCATCTTTGCTTGTGTGAGATTATTTGGCCAAAAACAACACCGTTATCACGCCTCAGCGACCGTATTCACCAGATTTGACACCCTGCTACTTTTTCCTGTTTCCAAGATTGAAGAGACCCATGAAAGGCCGGTGAGGAGATTGAGGAGATAAAAACCGAGTCGCTGAGAGAGAGCTCAAGGACATACCAAAAAATGCATATCAGAACTGCTTCGAGGGTTGGAAAAAACACTGGCACAAGTGTATTATATCTGAGGGGGACTACTTTGAAGGAAATGAAATAGAAATTGATGAATAAATATATATTTTTTAAGAATAATGAAAACTCACCTGATTTTTTGAAAACATCTGGTAAAATCCTCTTGGAGAAGATTTCCAAAATTTCACAAAATTGTGGATATGTTCAGTCATTATAATCGACCAATAGAGTCCGGGATAAAAAAAATGTGAAACCAAAAATTCCAGTTGATTGGCCAAGAAACTCAGTGCAAGTTCGTTAAAATGTCACCACTGTAAGCTAAGCATTGAAGAAAATCGAAATTGAGCGCAACGGGAACAGATTGAGTTATCGAGATATCGTCACCTTATGCCAGAAGCATGAATGTGCACATTTCTCAATTTTGTGTTAATGGCTAGGGTTGATTTGGGTGTCGTATGTTATACAAAAACCTAAAATACCATATATAAATTAATTTCCTATGGTTCCTATTGTCTAATTTTTACACATTCCTGCCTCTGGCATAAATGGGAAGATATTTTAACAACGTTTATTTATTGCTTTGGTGTGCTATACTACTGATAGGACGAATAATAATGAAATGAGGTTTCAACAAGGCGGTGTAGGATGTCAAACAGCCAACAAACTATGAACATGTTGCTGTCAATTTTTCATAACGGTTCCTGTGACGTATTGAAAACACAAAACTTTATAAAGCGATTTTGATTTATTAAAACTATTCCAAAGCTATGAAGTTACTAAACTATTTGCATAAGTACAAGGTGGCGCCAAATTGATTATCGGATTTTGTTTTTGAATAACTTTTTTACTAAATAAAAAAAAGTTTTGGGAGATGGAAATCTTTGTCCTTTACGTGCTCCATTGCTTGTCTGTCTGGTTCATCGTCATCATCATTAGCTTCACGGCCTTTAGCAGACCACAGCTTCCGCAGCTACATTCCTTCTTTTAACTCAAAGCTGTCTAGTTCACAAGTGTCAAATATGATTGATTTAAGACGCTATTTGCAAGAATTATAAATCTTCCTATAGGGTGATTGATTTGCTCAGCTTGTATTTAATATTAGTGTATAATAGATGAGTTAGAAAGTCCGGAGATTCTGAGGCGTTTGGTTAGCTTTCTAGAATTAAAATAATACGAGTGTACGCACATCTACTTCAGGTATGTACATACAGTCTATCTAACAAAAGTGTGACCACCATAACTTGGAAACTATTTAACTATTTTGATACAAAGAAACTAATTTTATGGGCTTATAATATTAATAATATGCAGGATATTCAATCAAATGTATAGTCACCACCATTGGTTATAACGGCTTCATATCTTTGAGTCATACTTGGTTTTAATTTCAGCGCACGTTGTGGAAGTAATCGGCTCCAAATCAGCAGAATTCGCCTTTATAAGTATTTCACCGTCCATATTTGTTTTGTTTTGAGTTTTTGCTTAACTATTGCCCAAACATTTTCAAAGGCAAGTTAAAGGCAAATCCAACATATCAATACCAGTTTGCTATTTCCACTCTATACACCTTCAGCTTCGATGGGTGTACACCATTACCCATTTATTTATGACCGTCTTCGACTTTTTCAAATATTTTGCTCCAGATATACATAACATTTTTGGACCTATAGGGTGTCTATATAAGAAATCAAATCGTCCTTCACGTGAGGAACTCAGTTAGAAGCGTACCTCACTCAAACTTACAAATTGAACCACGCGTATTGGGAAAAGGATACTCTTACCGTATTGGGGAGCATTTAAAGTTTTTTTATAATGGAACGTTAAGTTTTAATTTTACCGTTTTTGTTAAACAGACTGTATGTATATAATAAAATAATACATTTAAGTTCTGACCATATTACATAAGTTTTGTACAGCACAAAACGGAGTAAGAAGACTCCTCCTCCGTTTTTAAGCTTGTTTTGCATCAAACTGTGTCACTTTATCAGATACGTACACGTTTAAGTATTATTAAATGCTTACTAATTTAACTTTTGCCTTTTGTTTTGTTGCAAATGAAATAGTTTTCATTTAAAGAAAGTCTAATATATTTAAAGTCATGTATTTATTATTTATTATATGGTAAGAGAAATATAATTATATGGTAATAAATTCCGGGACTAGTCCCGGAATATTGGGATATTAATAGTGACAATTTCGGAAAATAACGTTCTCATAAAATTCGAAAAAATGTACGTCCGGAATACTTAAGGGTACTCTCGAAAAATCGAACCCGGACGGCGTAGATGATTTCGAGACTTCTACTCATCTGAAACACAAAATTCAAGAAGATTCTTAATCAGAAAGAGTGCAGTATGGTCGGAACTAGAACAAACCGAAAAAATGAAAAATTGACAAAATGGCGCACTTTTGAAAAAAAAGTTCGTTAAATCGGGGTTTTTCACTAATTTTTTAGTTTAAAAAATAGGAAAATATTTAAATAGAATTATGATTCTAGTTTCGACGATAGCGATACATGTTGTGAACAACATATCCAAGTTTCAAGTGATTCGATTGAATAGTTTGCCGAAAAAGTCGTTTCGAAATAAATGAGTTTAAAGTTTGAGGTACAGGAGCGCGCGGACCGCTCTCTACCAGTTAACGGGCTGTAGAAGCTATAATATTGGGAATTTCTACATCAAAGTTTCATAGTATATTCTTAAGATACTATACTTTCGAAATATCGAAAAAACAAAAAAATTGATTTTTTGAAAATTCTAGACCACCGGGTACCCTTAAGCCATATTATGCCGCCCTTCTACATTTTTTCTAAATTCACAGTTTCGATATTATTACATTTAGTTAAAAGTGTATACCACTGTAAAAACCAAAGCACTTATCGAAATCAAGAAATTAGTTAGCAAGCTCCTCGTGAGCATGTTCACCATTTTGAAGAAATCCTCAGCCAAAACGAACCTGATTCCCATACGGGAAGTAAACAAATGTTTGCAACTGTACACATGTGCAGATGTTTGTAAGTATACTTGGATGAAATTACAGCTGTATATGCTTGTGTACCATCGAATAGGTGCTAAGAGCTGTAGAGGAGTGGTGGAGGACGAAGATAAGTTAGTCGATGCGCATACTTCTAGATATTGGAAAAGTTTCTCGTTGATTTTTAATATCACAGGTAGGTATAAATAATTTATGGCATTAATTTACGTCTCCCCATCCAAGCGTGCGAAGAAACGATGGCCGAAGCCCGATAACCAAAATAACCTACATACATATGTACATATGTATGTAGTGGTTGCGTGAAATTGAGGGTAGTAGAAAAAAGGTGTTTTTGTTGATACAGTGGTTAATGAATAATAATAGTACTATAGAAGCATAGCGTCATTCCATTAATGTGAATAAAATAATTTCCATCCATTGAACATGCGTAGGCTAAAGACAAGCACGGCACAAAATAACCTGTCACTTCTGAATAAGAAAGAACGTTTTTGACACACTTAGACAAACCAGTACAAAGTCTTAGGATAAAAGTAATTTAAATATTTTGGTGACATTTCATTGGCAAATGTAGATAGGCAAAAACAGCCGCTAATTCAAAATGGTAAAATTAAAATTGCATGCCTTTATACTTTCTATAGTCTTCTTCTGTGTAAGAGACTAATTCAATTTAACTTTATACTAGATAAATTTATGGCGTGCACCTTTATTAACAGAAGAAATTGGCATACCAATACAAAGGCGTGCAATTTAGCTGTATAATTTCGCCCGTTCATTCGTTCATAAGGTCCGCCATAAATTGGAATCATCAGGCAGCGCAATAAACTGGTACTGTCCGACGTGCAGAATTTATTCAACAAGTGCAAGCGATGATTGAGAAGGTCCTTTCAAAATTTGATGGTCTTATCTGTCGAGTTGTCTATGAAGATCTCCGATATAAATCTTACGTTATGCGCAGAAGACAGTTCGGAGCAAACGCGAGGACAGAGAGTTACCTGAAAAACGCCTTCTAAACAGCATAAATACTCTGCTGTGGCTGAAAAGTTTAGGGTTGTTTTTAGAGGGAAAAAATGTGACCAAAGTCAAAGGACCAATCGTAGAAATGGCATATGTCTATGTTCCAATCCTGCAGAGATTCCTCTTGTTATGCACTCGAAGCTGTTATGGTTTTAGGTGTTGTGAGCAACAAAGGGCATGTCATGCCATCACACTTTTTACTCTAAGACTTCCAGTGAACTCTGGTATACACATAACACCGAACTTATGGCCGCCTAGCTCTCCAGACCTTAATCCCCTGAACTACTACGTATGAGTCGTAGTTGATCGCGAAACCAATAAGCATCCTCATAACACCACATCTTCTCTGAAGGCTGTAATTATAAGTTATACCGTTATGGTCAATATGAATAAGGAGCAGTTCAGGCATGAATCGTTTCCGGGCCCTGATCGAGGAGGTTACTGCAACTAATGGAGAGTTTATTGTATGATGTTATAGATTTTATAGTAACTTATTGAACAACTTGGTGTATTAAATTAATACTTTGTAACAAATTCGTGAAGTTGCATTAAATTTTGTTCAAACTAATTAAAAGCTGATTAGTTTTACTCTGAAGTTGTCCTCAAATACCATTCGTACCCATTTACTTGATACATCTACGAAATTATTTCAAAGGAATTGGTATGAATAAATTTTTTAAAATTGTTTCACAAGGAACAGAATCTTAATCACTATACAAATGAATATGGCATACGGCCTTTGTATTTCTTTCAATTAGGAGCAGTTTGCAGTTCTAATCTGGTAGGCGACACAGAGTGGTATCGCTCTCGTAGGAAGGCGACCTTTGAAGTTTTGTGAGCAATGAATTGTGTCGGAAATACATAATTCCTTTTAGCGAAATTGGGCAGAAAACTTAATTTCTATTACTTTTGGTTCGTGTGAAACCAAGATCATATAAGCTGTGCATACACAAATAAAATAATTTGCAGTGCATAATAAACCGAATACCTCTTTCGGTAGCTCCATCCTTAACTTTCGTAGTAATTTTCGAAACCTAGGAATGAAAAAATCTGAATTATGATGACAAGAGAGCCATTTGTCCAACATAAACACTCCATCAAATGAGCTCCTCCAACTCTATCCAAAAATAAAGATATTTTATCGATAGACCAATTAAAAAAGGAGCATAACCATCTGCATTACCCAGACGTAGCTAAACGTAGCTGGAATGTTTTGATGTGAAACTAAAGATCTTTGAAAACATTTTGGTACTAATATCATGAGTATAATTTATAGCCAATATAATTAAATGCTTTGATAAATCAGAAAACCCCGTTTTTTATACTTAGTGCCGTTTATTAAATTTTAGTTCTAAACTAATTTTATGATATTAAAAAAAAGTCGAACACTTCGAAAATTCATACATACATACCTTCAGGTTTCAGCTCCATATTAAAAACTTCTGACGGGCAGTTATTTTCTAAAAATCTTCTGCACATTTCACTTAAAGTAATGCACACTTGTAGCAATAATATGAATATATCTGAAGTGTTCACTCGCGATAGACGGAACGGAACTTTACTGTTTCCTTTTAATTACATTTTTTGCTTTTCCCCCATTTAGAATGGCTGATAATGAGACGAGATATCATGTAAAAATTAGGCATAAATATTTTGCACGAATGACCTACGACGCTGTGGGCTAATAATATTTACCCACGTTGTGCTGAGGTAAGAAATTGTTTCATTCCCAAAAAAGGAAGAGCCAAACCAAAGCATTTCAAACACACTATTTTATCATTCCACTTGCTAAAATCTCTATTATATACGTAGGTAAATTAGAATCAAGACTGCTTAATATTTATCTGTTGCACGGGATATTTAAATACAGCTCAATTCGTTGAAATAACACTCGACTCTACTTATGAATATACTAAGTTGTACGTAATAAGAAATCCCTATATAACAAAGAATACACTCTGGCTATCTTGCTCGATTCGAATTGTTATATATTCAAAGCGTTAACCTGAGGTTTATCAATCTAGTAGGAAGCAATCTTCATACTAACATTTTCTAAATATCTGGAAAGGAAGCCAAACTGGGTGCCCACTGTCGCAGAAAAAGTGCACAAAACAACGGCAACGGTCAGCTGGAAAAATTTGAGTTTGTGTTACTAAACTTTCTTCTACTAGAAATGCATTCAGCAAGCGGTATTTTCGGCGGTGCACATTCCAAAAATATAGTAGTTATATAGTCTTCCCAACTATTGCAGCGTCTGTAGGCGTAAATGACGGCAGAGTGATGTAATACCAGGGGATAAAGTATACATTTCCTCTGAGAACTAGACAGCATAACGAGCTCTGGAGTCATTTCGGAAAAGGCTTTATGGTTTTCAAAACATTCCGACATGTTGAACCTAAATGATTGTAATATTAGCATCATAATATGTGTTATCCCAGGTCACTGTCTGATAGACTGGCAAGTAAATATATGGCAGGCATCACAATAAGAGAGCCGGTAGCTCGTAACCGATAAGAACCGATAAGAAACTGAGTTCAACTAAAGTTAATAAAAAAGAAAAACAAATAAATCAGTTTTATTTTTGATTATTTCTGATTACAATGACTTGTTATTGCTGCAGTGTGTGTACATGCATCATGTTTGCGGCAAAAAAAAAATATAATATTGCCCATGTGTTCATACCTATATATGTAAGTACATACATATGTAGGCTCTTATGAGCGCATTTGTTCCAGGTGAAAACTTATGAAAGTTCCCTCAATATTGCAAAGTTGTAGCTGAACACATTAAAATTGATGTGTAAGCGAAGTGTTCATACATACACGCACATACTTTTCGTTCATAAATTTACAAATACAGGCAGTCAAAGGGTAAGGTGGAAGGCATAGGGCGCCATGGAGTCACATAACAAGATTGTGTGTGAAACAGGAAAGTCATTAATTTTCCACATCAGTAGCGAAACCTCTCTGAAAGGAATTTTGACTTCGCGCTTTAGAAGTTACGTCTTTAATTTCCGCGCTCATAAAAAAATCGATACGTAAATTTGCTGCAACCGTGCAATTTCGACTGCCGTTGCGAACAAATTTGAATTGAAGCTAATTAATTTGTACAAATGCGAAGATGTGTGGGTTGGTTTGCCTTTCACGCACCAACAAAGCGACGGTGCAATCGGAAAGAGATTAGTTTGTAATATTATTCTATATATTGTAGGTATGTACTGATTAATGGATTCAGGGGGAGAGATTATATATATTCTTTAATAAACACTTCATGATAATATGTACGTCCAATCAAGGAACATGACGCATGTCACGAACAGGGGTAGGAGTTCGGTCAAACACCCAAAAAGTGTGTACGCGCCCATTATATGTATATGTACAGGGTGGGCCATATAGCGTTTGCTGTTTAAACCACCTATTTTTTGAGAATGGTAACACAAATGACATGTCAAATCTCTTCATAATTTACTTAAAGGTTTGACATTTACGAAATGAGCCCCTATACGCTTGAACAAAATTGGGAAATATTGAAAACCTATTTCCAAAGTGGTGAGTCTTCTTCTTCTTTTCTGATTTTCACATCGGTGGCTACGTCAATAAGCAAAATTGTCGGATTTGGGGCTCAGAAAATCCACACGATACTGTAGAGAAGTAAATACATCCACAACGAGTCCCTGTTTGGTGCGGTTTTTGGTCTGGCGGCATCATCGGGCCATTTTTTTTCGAAAATGAGCGAGGAGCCGCGGTTACAGTAAATGGCGAACGTTACCGTGACATGCTCAACGAGTTGATTCCAAAAATTAAAGAGGATGACGTGGACGACATTTGGTTTCAACAGGAGGGTGCAACTTGTCACACTGCCAAAGTTACACTCGAACTTTTGGCTACCGTTTTGAAAACCGAATAATAAGCCGAAATTCCGATATCAATTGTCCGCCTCGGAGATGTGATTTAAGCCCGTTGGACTATTTTTTGTGGGGAGCCGTTAAAGACAAATGCTATGCGAACTATCCAGAGACGATTGATCCTTTAAAACACAAAATTGAAGTTGCCATTAATGAAATTGGAGCCCAAACAATCGAAAATGTGCTTAAAAATTGGGTTGATCGAATGGCCTACTGTAAAGCCAGTCGTGGCAGTCATTTGAACGACATTATTTTTCATTCATAAATGACAATGTCCAATCTTCCAAATAAAGAAAAATATTGATTAGGTTTTTTTTTATAGCCGATTCAAAAAGCAAATTTTACATAGCCCACCCTATATACAGGGTCCGCCATATAAATTTACGGAATTAAAAATGCTATAAAAAAGAAACTACTCAATATTTTTCCAAACTGTTTTTTTTTTTATTTTGAAGAACAATCCTTCCGGTTAATGATGAAACACAACTTCATTTATATGGCTGCCTCGGCTAGCCATGCACCACCCCATACGATCGGTCCAATTTTTCAACACATTTTCGATTGTATGCGTTGATGTTCCTTGTGATTCACGACCACTCTGGGCCACAGCAGCAATATTTTCGGGTGTACGCACGGTTTTTGGTCGGTCACGCGTTGGTTTGTCAATAAGCAACCCAGTTTCTCTTACTTTTTTCGCAAAGTAACGCACATACGCTTCATTCGATGCTTTTCTTCTTCCCATTGCCGTACGTAATTTGCGTACACATTCTGCAACATTACCATGGTTTTCAAAGTAATGTCGCAATATTTCCCTGCGTTCTTTGAGCGTATACACAACCATTTTCGTTCAGCGGAAGAATAGAACTAATTTTCTGTCAAATCAGATGACAGCTATATATCTATATGTATATAATAATTATTATTATTAAGTGAGAAATAAAAACATAGCAATTATTTTACACTATTTTGAAGAAAGCACTAGCTACAAAAGCTTTCGATTTTTCCTGCACATTTTCGAACAGCTTAGTCAAATGACCAACGAGACCTCCACACCTGTGCGATGCTCATTACAAGAAAACTTTCGAACGTGAGCTTGAGTATATTAAGCTTTTTCGAATAATTCAAGCGATGTTTTTGATTATTTTGACTTTTTTGTAGGCATTTTTTTTTAGTTTTATAAACTTTTTAAAAAACTTTTTTTTTTTTAGTTTTATAAACTTGGAAAAACTAAAATACAAATAAAATTGAGAACTACTATTTAGCTACTTAAATTCTTCAACTGCTCGAAAATGTTGAACAAACAACTAAGCAGTTGCGCAATAAACGAGTTTCGAGGTATTCGCATTACTCTATACTCGAGTATCTGGAGCTCTACTAACTACTTAGACTTTTAGCTTGTAATAAATAGTATTTGTATATCGACATTTCTGCTCAGTAAGATTTGTGAAGTTTTCGTGAATCGCTTAACGCTAGAACAACGTTTCCGAAATGCGGAAATTTACTTTGAAAAAAATAAATCTGTTCACGAAGTTCATAGAGCGTAGAGTTAAAGAAAACGCCAAAATGCATGCGAGCATATGCCGGATATCATATTCAAAAATATATACCATATACCTGATTATAATAAAAAAATGCCTTCTAAAAATATTTCTGTTTCACATTACCATTTTAAGGTAACAAGCTCTCAAAAAACACCCGTTGTTATAAAAATACGGTGGCGCCCGTGGCCAAATTGATTTGTGCGTAACTACCATGCAGTGAAGCTCAGATTCGAAACCCCCAACATAAAAACCAACTGATACAAAAAGTGTTTTCTAATAGAGGTTTTCTCTCAGCAGACAATGACAAGCTTTCGCGTGTATTTCTGCTGTGAAAAAGCTCCTCATAAAAACCATTTTGCCGTTCGGAATCAACATAAAACTACAGGTCCCTACATATGTAGAAAACGGCAAGACGTACACCACAATACCATACACCATATTTAAACCTTATTTATGCAATAATCACTTAAGACTTAAGTCCTATGTATATAACCAGTATATAATTTTACACAACATTCGTTTTGTTTTTTTGATAATTTAATTGTAGTACGGTTTTTCTACTCGCATAAGATAAATTTAGATCCAACAAATTTTGTGAAAAAGTTAAATTCAGATAAAGTTCTATTTATCGGAACATTAGCACGGTAGGCTGTCCGGTTAAGACTGACACGAGAATCTTCATAATTACATAAATTTCTCCATGGAAGATTAAAATTTTTACGCTGAAGAAGAAAAAGACAACCCATATAAACCATATTATTAATGAACGAAACACGAACTAAGGCATATAATATCTCTTATCACCGGCCACTGCCTTTTGGGCACTCACGCACGTCGGCTCGGGGTTCCTCAAAACGACCTGTGCAGATACTGCGAGGACGAAGATGAGGAAGTATCGAGCAGGCATTTGCTGTGCAGTTGTCCCGGCCTAGCCAGAAGTCGACTCGCTCTTCTAGGCTCTCCAACAATTGACATTCTTTCAGCACTCTCGGACCTGAAAATCGAATCTCTCATTAAATTCTCGAAACGAATTAATATTTTGGACCAAAATCTATAATAAAAATCTCGGTTAGGTGGGGAAATCATATAAAATAATGAGCTCTAGGGCAACACAACAGACCCAACTTGCGGTTTATGTGGCACTCCGATGCGGGGTCACCCTTAAACCAACCCAACCCAACCAATGAACCAAACCGGCCAGAGAGTTCTCTTATCTGGTAATTATAATAAACTTGTTGTTTGGAAGAATGATTCGTGGGATGTGATCGGGTCAGAAAAGTTAAGACAACGCAGAGCAAAACGGGGAAAGATCTTCTGGGCTGTTTCCTATCAGTTAATGTACATGTATCACAAAATGAAAATGAGAAGAGGGGTGTCTAACAAATGAATTGGTAATAATAATAGTAGTGAAACTAAATCTATTATCAAAATACTAGTTTTTAATTTATTTAACCTCAGTAAGACTTGAATTCCTAATCTTTAAATATGTTGTTTTATTACAATGTTTACTGTTAAGAGATAGTCGATTCCTAACCTAATTGAAACTTCGTTATAACAAGTTATAGAAACATCTTATTCCAGAATCTATTTTAAGGTCATATGCATTTATATACATACTTTTATAGTCCACATATAAAAGAATAAAAATATTCTTTTTTAGTTCGACGAAACTATCAGTTACTAAAAAGTTTCTTTAATTACAATGTGCAGAGATAGTGTATACGTAATCCCTTTGTAGAAAAGTAAGTTCTTGGTGTATTTTTCAAATTCATAATGAAGAATTTAGTTGATCAAAGAGTGATGTGAAATTTTTTTTTGTGCTCATCCATCCGTCACTATGACAAATGAAAGCATCAGAACAAATAAGAAACTGTACTCAACTGTACTTCTCGTGTCTTGTTGGGAGGGGTGAGGTACGTTATGTACATTTTCTGGAGGATGTGATAAGGTGCAAAAGCAGTAACGCATTCGAAATAGTGTAAATCAAAAATCATGGTTTTATAGATCGTTTTCTTTGATTGCCGTAGAATGGCACACTTCGAATATCTTCCGGCTGAAAGCCTTGGAATTATGAAGAAAAATCTCATGGTTTCTTCACCGTAACAATGTACCTACTCCCTCTTATATTATAATTTTTCACACAATTCAATACCACATCACGGAATGAGCATAGAGACGATTGAGGCGATAAAGGAGAGTTCGCAGAAGGAGCTGAAGGCGATTCTTAAATAGGTCTATTAAAAGGCTATAGAAAATTGGTTATTCCTTTAATAATAGCAACTAGTTCTGTAAATTTATTTATAACTCAGCCGGTGTTGATTTTGAATAAAATACAATTTTTTGAAGAAATTATTGTCATTTCTCTTTATTACGATAATATTGGTGTGGCTCAATTACGTAGGGAACACAATATCGGCACACCTCTATCCGATGGTCCAAATTTTTGATGACGCTGAGGCATAAAATAAGGGTTGAAATGATTCGGCACATTAATGTTCTATGCCATTAATGTGCCGAATCATTTCAACCCTTAGCTCTTGAATTGTTGCTGGCTTATCGACGTACAACTTTTCTTTCAAATAACCCTAAAGAAAGAAGTCCAACGTTGTCATTGACGTTTAGGTGTGGTTCACATTCAACATCGGCCCTTGAAATTTAACCACCCTTTATATTCATAGTCATACATCTGAGAGGACGAAGTTTGAAATTTGGTTTGTGCTTTATGCTTGTTTTTCGAAATCATTTTTTTGGAAATGAGTGACTTACTATTCTTACTGAAGCAAGTTGCAGCCCAATTATTAGAGAAATCCGGCGCTTTCAGAGCGACGCCAGAGATTCAATGAGTCGGGTAAAGAATTGAGATGGCACCTGGTGATTTGAGCAAAAGCCCGAGACCGGTAAACAAAGTCAGCAGTATGCAAAAAAGGGTATCATTCATGGTGAATATGTTTCTGCCAATTTCGATGTTGCCATCGTAGAGTGGCTGTGTGCACTCATTTTCCGTGCTTGGCCCAAACTCGTCATTGAAATCTTGTAATATGTATACGCGGTGACTCATTCCTCGTTCATTGGCCAAGAGTTCTAGCGAAAACGTGCAAGTTTGAAGAGACTCAAAAATCATTGTTTTTGTGTTGGTCTTGTGCACTTTCCCCATATAAAAAAATTGGTGCATTCGTTATATGGAAGAAGATGCATAACACCGCGGACAAAAAAATTATCAGCTACTTTAAAATGGCAGAATATCACACCAAAGTGTTTTTTGTTTTTTGTAAATCATTTGTTCTTTTGTCAGTGACAGCTTCTTTCCTAAAGTCAGTATCGTATATCCGCGAAACGAAACATTGCGAAAAGAGACATTGCAAACTTAATTCCAATTTCAATGTTCTCTAGCCCAAATAGTGTGTTTATTGAAAATAAGTCAAAATCAGCTTTTGGAGCTACCGTTAAATACCAAAAAAATAAATTCCTGTTCATTTTTTTTAATTTTTAAAAATAAACCACCCTGTATACTAGTTTATGCATGTATATCTTTCAATCAAGTGTAAATCGAAATTCAATAATGATGTTATTTACTTATTTTTTACATGAAATATAAATATAAATGATTATATCACGCAATTAAGGCAACCAACAGTAGAGGCTATTAGCCTCTAATTAATTAATAATTGATAAAAATAAGTAAATGTGGTGTGTAATGCGATAATTATATAAAATGAATAGCTCTATCATTTTAGTACTCTAATTACAGCTTCAGCGACATTGGCATAAAGTAATTGATAAAATTTCCACTACTAGCCATTAACAAGTGGAAATATGAATGTTTCACTCAATGATTATTCATCCGAAAGTTTATTTGGTCATACACGAAGGTTACACGAGTGTTCAGGCAATGAATGACAGGCTACGTTCATACTGGCTAATGAATTGGCCAGCCATGCACACTTTATGGCTACTCACTCACCTGTGCTTCTTCATTTCCATATGCTTCTTTATTTCTCTTTGCTTATTATTGTAATTTCGCTGATGTATCTCATGGCTATCAACTTCATGCATAATGGCCAAGGAGCTGAAGGGATTATTGTAGATGTTCGCAGAATGGTGATGGCCGTCATGGTGGTATGCGCTATGCGAAGTGAAATCATCTGAAGTTCAGGAAAGGAGAAAATAATTATAAGAGAAAAAAACTAGAAAACTAGCGTAATTAAATATGAGCTCATGCTCGGTTAATATAATATAATTAATAAAGTTTCTTATGTATATTAAGCGATGTATGAATGCAATTTGATGTTTCATTTCCACACTGGTCTTCGAACTCGTGCCTAACAAATGAGAGTCACGTACGTATATAAACGGATACTTAAACGGAGCAGATACATTTATGAAAAGAAATTACCCAATCTAGCGCACTTAAGTGACAGTTACGTGTTGGTTGCAGTTTCGTTGCCCAGCGTGAGTTTGAAATCGAATGTTAAGCCTTAGGTGTATTTTTGTCACAAAAAAAACTTCCTATAAAAACCAACTCTGTAAAACTTCAGCGCTCGCTCTTTTGAGGTAACTTACACAATTTAGATGAGAAACTCGACCGAAACACTTAATTAAAGATATATGTCCATATGCGTCGACTGCATGCTTGCGTGTAGTGCATATGTATTGTGCATTAGGACAGGTCAATGTGCATGGAACTTTTTTTTCGACATTACTCCCTGCTGATTCAAATTTTATTTAAAACTAGCAAACCCGGCGCGCTTCGCTGGGCACACTAAAATAGAATAGATATGGTTTAGAAAAGAAAAGATATGGTTTTCATATTATTTATTTCTTTATTCTTTATTCAAGCGCTTTGGCATAAACAATATTTTTTGTTTTTCTATTTGTTTTTGAGTAAATATAAAATATAAATTGAAAATCAGGAAAAAAGAAGATTGTTTTTAAATTTCAAATCAACGCAAATGAATAACTAAGAAACAGTCGTATTTTTTTCCTGATCATCCATGAATCTTTCGTTACAATTTATATGTTTTATTAAGCATTGGAGCTTTTTTAACCATTATCCATTTATATTTTTGAAAAGAAAAAAACGAAAATTTTTTTTTTCCACGAACACATAATTTCATTTGAACATTCGGATTTCACATTAAATTCTCAAATTTCGTAAGAAATTATTCACTGTTCCAAAATCCACTCCAAAAAAATTCACAAAAAATGTTTACACTTTGCCCTTACGTCTTCTCCTTATGGCATCCAAATCAGAAAGAAATATTGACACATTGTAACTCACACTGTCAATTTGACAGTTCAGTTCAGCCCCAAGCGTTAAAAAAGTAAACGACATTATGGCTGGTTCAAAAGAACGCTGTACCCGTTGCCACTGCTCCGAATTACAACCAAGCTTTAGGAAACCCATTTTCAATTCTTACTTAACAATGTGTGTAAGTTTGGTTTAATTCGGTTCAAAGACACGGCGGGTCCACGTTTTGGCATATATTTCGAGACCCTAGTCATCAATAGGTATGAAAATTACCCCGTATTAAAGTACTTATGAACAGCTTTCATTTGATACCCATATTGTACAATACATACACAACCAAAGGTTACCCGGGTCCACGTTTTGACCTATATCTCGAACCCTATCCACCAATAGGTATCCAAACTATACGGAAACCATCTTCAATACCTTCTTAACAATGTGTGTAAGTTTGGTTTAATTTGGTGCAAAGACACGGCCGGTTAGCGAACACACACAAAAAGTTGACTTTATTTTATATATAAGATTACCCGGTGCTACAGTAAATCAGAACTTTTGAAGTGACATGATGAGCACTGTAGATCTAGCCGAGAACGACGTGGAACCGTGTTCAAAAAATTTTTAACACCCTCAAATTTTTTATTTATTGTTAAAAACCGATTTTGGGTGTTTTCCGACACTTAAAAATTCGTAGCTCGTCTGCATTTTATCCGATTTCCAATCTTGTAACAGTTTTGTTGAGGTTAATGTTAGTCCTTCTGCCGTATGTCTTCTACTTTTCACGCTAAGCAAAAATAAACACGGAATTTTCAACACAAAACTTAAATTGTAGTCAATTTTTCCAATTTTTGCGAGTTTAACAAGATGTTGTGGATAATATTGAAATGAAAGGTTTATTTATTAGTAAAAAGTCTTATAGCTGCATCTTTTCCGAATGAGTATTTAATTTCAAAAATCGAACAAAATGTGTCGAAGCAACGGCTTCTTTTGTAAAACAATAAGTAAACTGAAGGTTTTGTTCACTACTTTCATATTTGCAAATTTAATGCGGTTCTCCGTTATTATTCGCAAAATACGTGTATTATTAAGTATATTTACTTATACCTGTGTCCATTCCGAATCTCACAATGTGAGACAATCGAACCCATTGTGCTGTTTTTCTGCATTCCAAAAGGAAGTCATTTTGATTAGTTTGCAATGCCAACCTATCCAAACTCGCCGTAACCTTGAATAACTTATCCTAATCTCACTTTACTAAATATAACCCTACGTGACACAATTGGACCGATTGCATTGTACTTCTATGTGTACTCGATTAAAAACATCTACAAATAAGCGTAACGTATCTTTACCTAGTACAAGACAAAATAACATTACCTTACAGGATAGTCACGATAGTCTTCATTTGGTACTAAATGACGTTCATTTAAAGTTACTCCAATGGGAATATAATGTCTATCTGCATTTAAATTTCCGTCACTGGATTCAGATGAATCTTCTGTCTTCTTTGTTGAAATTTGCTCGTCTTGGATTTTTCGTAAGACTGGCTTGGAGATAGTTATAACATCCGCATACTTTATACGGTGACGAGTTTTGTAGTGATTAGCTGTGATGTTAGTCTGACAAAAGTAGCAACCTTTTCGCTTGTGGAACTTCTGATAAGGCCAAACCATCGGAATCGTTATCGGTTACTTTTTGCGAACTCCAAACGATGCTTTTTGATGATTACGCTTATCACACATTCTGATTTATGTTTACTTAAGTTATGCTAAGTTTTAATAGGTCTTGATCTTTCAGGAGTCATGATTTTTCACACTCATTAAATTGTAATTGCAAACGGTTCTGCTGTATCATGCAAGCTTTGGTTGGTCAGTTTGGATTAGGTAAGCTAGGGTTATAATGAGTTTTGGTATGTTAGATGTATTAATAGTTATGTAAACTTATTGCTGTCTTTCAAAATTAGCCACAATGAAGAGTAAAGCATTATCGGTCATGCGGTATTCTCTCGCAGTCTCGGTTCAGCTGGATTTTAAAAAAATGTGGAAAAAAACCATTTTAAAAAAAAATCGTAGTTTTTCAATGTATGAAGATAAAAAATATCTTATTTGGAGCAAATTTTATTGGAGTTTAAAAATACGTATATATTTGTGGTGCCCGTTGGGGAATAGTGGCCAAAAAATTGCACCACATTGAAAAAAATGTGGAAAAATTGCACAAATCAGAGCTTTTAATTGAAAATTTCTTTTGAACGTCAATCGTTCAATCTAAGAATTATGTATCATATATTCATAATGCACATACACTTCCCTTCCCAAGACCATATTGAAATAAAAAATCGGTTAAAAAATGGGTTAGTTATGTATTTTTACTTCATCAAAAACACCATAAATCGGTTTTTTAACAATAAATAAAAAAATTGAGGGTGTTTTGAATTTTCTAAACACAGTTTTGTGTTCTACTGGTCTTGACCTAAAACGTGCACTATATCACTTGAAAAGTTCTTTCGATTATTTTTATTTTGTAGCACCGTGTTATTAGAAGAAAGGTCTATTAGAGCTAAGCTCTAAAGTCGTTTCCAGCCTCCCAAATTTTAAGAGAAGCTACACTTGTGCTTCCATAATTAAGTCACTTCATTTGTTTTGTAAATATTCGCAATATTTTTCATGCTAGACTTCTTTCGCTATTTTTTTTTTAAGGCAAAAAGTTCATAAATGGAAGTCCCAAACTTTGTAAAAAATTTAACAAATTTTAAAAACTTAGCGGAAAATTTTTAAATTTTTTAATGACATTTGTTGCAAAACTTCTGGATATGCAATTTATAGTAATATCCCCTTTAACTGTTTTTGTCCCTTTATGATTTTTTGACAATTTTTTACATACGATGCTGAAAATTTTCTTCCATATAAATCACATGTCGGAAGACTTTTACATGGAAGAAAATGCTCAACATAGTTTACAAAAAAATTTATTTGCATTTGTTTAATGTTTGATATGGTTTTGGTTTAAAGGATCGCAAGACGGCGTCACAAAGTAAATTATTTGTAGTTTTTTAACATTGTAATTGAAAGATGGATGGAAATAATAGGCTGAATTTTTTTATTGTAAATCGAACTGAAAATGGAGAAAAATCAAAACAAAAAACTTATCTTTAACATTTAGCTACATTTTGCGTTTATTCAAAATAAAAATAGATATAAAAATAAATTATTAGTAATGAAAATACCGAAGTAATAAGTTTGTATTAAAAAAATAACATTCATAATACTTAAATAAAAATTTATCTCCATATAAACTTCGCATTAATAAAAGATACATTTTTTTGAAATTTAAATGAAATGACTTTAGAGCTGTGCTTTAGGGGTTTTTTTTGCTTATAATTTTGCGTAAAATTCGAATCTGCTTGGAGCAATGTAAAACAAAGTTGATCCGCACTAATGTATATGTATATATGTATATATATTTTTTATTATATATATAAGATATACGTATATTCTCATAAGACTGCAAATACGGGTAGTACTGCATTAATATCATTGCTTTTGCAATGCATATATTTGCTGTTTCTTCCCAAGCCTCTTTCACCGATTATACCATGACGTGTCAGACATTCTGAGGATGTAGTAAATTCGGTCACTCTCAGTAGAACAACAAGAAACTGAATCACTATCACGATGAAATATTTTCTTTGCACGGCATTTCATGTTCTGTAAATTGTGCAAAAAAAGGTTTTTTGTTTCCGTAATTATATAACTAATAATGCAATGTTCTTGACAATTATTGCGCAAGTGGAATATTTTCCAAGCGCCAAATACAGGCACACCATCTTTCGAATTTTGCATCTACATGTGTGGTGGTGGCATATTTCATTCCGCCGTTGTCGGATATCGTGGCAATGGTGACGTTTACAGAAGAGGCAGAATTAAAAGTAGGCCGGCTACCCGCATCTGCAATTGTGCACCTCTTATGGCGAAGATGAATTATTCTCCTTTCTCGTATTTACCGTAGAATAGTAAAAATGGTTCCTTTTATCATATTTCACTAAATGGTTGCTTGAAATGCACCAAATTTGCGCATGATACATTAGATTTGAAATATGCGGATAAAAGGGAACGTAAAATTCATAGAAGGACAAAGTTTACAGCAATTTAAGAATGCTCACAAAATTAATGGGTTTTTTTCTTATTGGCTAGACGAATACTTAAAAATGCAGAGTTCCTCCTGATTATCGATAAACAAACGCATTCGGAGAGAATAACAGTTTGGCCTTTCTCTAAGTAATTGAAAAAACTTTATTATCACAGCACGAAAATTTTAATATACAATTTTACAAAAACGATAATTTAAGTGAAGCACACATTATAAGGTTTCCAAAGTGACTTTATGTGTGGATCGCCCCAGCATGCAAACGTTCGCACTATTTATACAGGCACTCGAAGTGTAACTAATTAAAAGGGTAATAAATTTAGTTCGGAAAATTGCTTGATGCAAAGTAAAAACTGTGTGAAAATAATACAAAATTAAGAATCAATTTACTTTTGCTCGATATGGGCAATGGCTTCTTTCAGCGCCTCGAGACTGGTGAATCTTTTAGTTCAGACTTTGATCTCCAAAATGGCCCAAAGAGAATAATCCATCGGATTTGCGTCTTGGGAATTTGACAGCCAGTGTGTCGACGTTATGAAGTTCAGAACGCTTTTTTAGCCATTCTTAGCTTTGTGAGACGGTGCCGAGTCCTGGGCACCAGGGCTTCAAAGCAACCTCCAAAATACTTTCCCGATAATATTTTGCATTTACCTTGATGCCAGACTCGATGAAAATGATTGTAGAGCGCTCATCTGCGTTTACAGCGCCCCAAACCATTACCTGTGGCGGGTGCTATCTCCTGGTGGCAAATCGATGACTCAAATTCTCGTATGAACGATCAGTCAAATAAACCATATCGCTTTGGAAGTTTACGAATTGCTCAATTTTAAAAATTTTCTTATTAGAAAACACAATGTTCGGAAATTGACCACTTTCGGCCAAGCGAAGCAACTTCTTTGCTCTCTCAAGTCTGACTTGTTGCTGCTTTGGTGTGAGATCATGCGCCTTTTGGATCTTATAAGGCTTGACTTAGGGATAATTTTTCCGTATGCGCCGGATGCTACAGTCAGATATTTTCAGTTTTTTCGCCATTTGATTGGCACTTCGTCGGGGATTTCGCTCAAGTCGCTTCTTCACTTTTTGAATCATTTCACGTACCGTTGCAGTCTTTTGATGACCACTTCCAGACGTTTCGGGATGCTACGAGCATCGTTATAACGAGTAAAGGTTACTCGAGCTCACGAACAATCGGTGGTTGTGATTTTCCAGCCAAATATAATGCAATCACACTATTACACTCTTTACGCAGACATTTCGCTTAAAAACACTATATTTTCGGAGTATTCGAACTCAAGAACTTACCTCGCAAACGAACTGTAAGTTTTCGCTAAATTTTAAATGACAGGTACATTTTAAATAGGTGTAAAAAATGCTGCTGGCATTATGTTGCTAGGATGTTGTGGTATTGCTTTCATGGCGTGAACTGAGTATTACTTTGTCGTGAGATACATACGAAATTTCACTTTGCATAGAAATGCAATTTGTATGGATTTTGACAGCCATTTCATGTCAAAAGCGAACTTAGTGGAGGGCTTCAGGATTGGAATGAAGCCAAATCTTATCACCGAGATTGTAATTTCAAAACGGCTTGTCACGAGACAGTGAAATAATGTACGCATAGAGCCGTTTTTCGGCGCCGTGATAACGAAGTTGAAAAATACCATTAGTCTACTTTTCTCATTTTTCTTTTAACTAAAATTTCCCACACAAAGGCCCTTGTTTTATTGAGTATGAGCCTATGTGAGTGTTTAAACTTAGTATAGCTAGAAAGCGGCCGCCGTAGCCGAATGGGTTGGTGCGTGACTACAGGAAAAGTTTTTTCTAATAGCGGTCGCCCCTCGGCAGGCAATGGCAAACCTCCGAGTGTATTTCTGCCATGAAAAAAGCTCCTCATAAAAATATCTGCCGTTCGGAATCGGCTTAAAACTGTAGGTCCCTCGATTTGTGGAACAACATCAAGACGCACGTCACATATAGGAGGAGGAGCCTTGGCCAAACACCCAAACAGGATGTACGCGCCAATTATATATATATATACATATATATATATATATAGCTAGAAAGCAAATTCAAATTTCAGGCCAATATTTCAGTGCAGCATCTGTTGCGCTTTCCAAGTAATTTAAGTTATGTTAAACATAGTTTCAAAATTCACTACTATTTCCCTAATTTAATGACTAGATTTGACACTATGGTATACTGCAAGGGGATTCGTACAATGGCCTGCCCGTTCGCGTAATCCTACATGACTAAGCCTGAATGTTTCTTGATACTCCTCGTTGTTCGTTACAAAGAAAGCTAGGCATGATTTTACAACCATTTTCAATGTTCTCCCACACATTACTCACATCCCGCTAATTTATAGTCCGTACCTCACTTGGCTTCATAAATGGAAAAGTACAGTGTGAGACGGAGTTTACTACATATAAGTAAAGCATATACATATCAATTTATATGAATAATGTAGGCGTATTCTCCAGCTTGTGCGGTGTGTTTTGTGCGTGTTTCTTTTACGCGGATTTTTGAAAGTAACGATTACATTGCCTGCTGTGTTACTCCTCCACTTAACATACAACTGTATTGCTTCGACAAGTACGCGGAAAGTTAAAAGGCCTTGAAAATTTTTTTTTATTATTTATACTGATGGATAATACTCTACAGTATTTTGTCGTACTCATCAAAAGTTAATGGAAGGTAGCCGCAATACTTATGAAGATTAAACAAGAAAACATCTCAACTTTTAGTCTTTATGACTTCCTTGACACCTTATTCGCAAGCAAGCAGTGATATCCTTGCAACGAACTTTTTTGAGCTTTTGCACTGAGCTGTAAAACAGCTTAATTGTGAATTTTTTGTTTCAAATAAACTGCCATAACATACTCATGACCTTCTTAAATGGTACCAGATAGAAAAATTATATGAATAGTAAGTATTGTTTGCATGCATTTTTTTTTTCTTGGACCATATCTTAGTTAGGAACGGAGTTCTTAGACTCTCACGTGATATGGTTTTAAATAAAAAAATATAAATTAAAATGCAAATATAATGCGCTTATGTGTCACATTTAATTACGTTCTTCAAGCGTAGTTTTCAAAACTACAAAAAACATAAACAAACTTCAACGCATTCGTACAAAGAAAATATACAAATATAAAAACTTAGCAAAATCTGTTAGTTACACTATTTATAACTCGAGAACGGCTGAACCGATTTGGCTGAAAATCGGTGGAAAGGTAGCCTAGATCCAGGAGCCGGGCATAGGATACTTTTTATCCCATTCGAACGCGTCTCCGTGAAGTCACTATAAAATGTGGTATAAAAAAAACGCATCTGATATGGAATAACAAAACGCAAATTACTGCTAAACGTAATTTTGTCTATGGTTAAGTAGAAAATTTGATAATAAAGCGTTTTTCAGTAAGAGCGCTTAAACTTTTTTTTTTAATTAAAACACAAACGGTTTGACTTTTTTAACTAATTTTTTTTTTTTTATTATCGAGTTTGAACATATACATTTAAGTATGAAATTCGATTTCTTTTGCATGACCACCGCGTGCACGTTTTACGAAGTCCAATCGTTGAACACAATTTTCGACCACTCTTTTGCATAAATCGGCCGAAATTCCAACAATTTCGCGTTCAATATTGGCTCTGAGCTCACAAATCGTCGCCGGCTTGTTACTGTAGACCAATGACTTCACATAACCCCAAAGAAAATAGTCTAGAGGCGTCAAATCACATGAGCGCGGCGGCCATTCGACCGGTCCATTTCTGGAAATAATGCGCTCATCGAACTTACTCTTCAACAAATCAATTGTAGCGTGTGCTGTGTGGCTTGTGGCCCCGTCCTGTTGAAACCACATGTCGTCTAAGTCCATACCATTCAATTGCGGCCAAAAATAATCGTTTATCATGTCGCGGTATCGATTTCCATTCACAGTAACGCGGTGATCGTTCTCGTCAACGAAAAAATATGGGCCAATTACGCCGCCGGCATGTAAACCGCACCAAACAGTGATTTTTTCGGGATGCAACGGTGCCTCATGAATCACGTGTGGATTGCTTTCTGCCCAGTAACGCATATTTTACTTGTTGACAAAGCCATTGAGCCAAAAGTGAGCTTCATCACTGAAGATGATTTTTTGGAAAATATCTGGATCATTTTCGAGTTGATCTTCAGCCCAATTTACGAATCGAAGTCGCTTCAAATGGTCAAACGGCTTCAGTTCTTGTGTCAGCTTGATCTTGTACGGATGTAGGCCAAGATCTTTTCGCAAAATTCGCCACAATGACGACACAGAAAGGCCCAATTGTTCAGAACGTCGTGTGAGCGACACATTTGCGTCTTCTTGAACTGATGCCCTGGCGGCAGCAATATTTTCGTGCACTTCTTGCTCTCACTGGCACCGGAACATTATGTAGCGAAAACGTAGATACAAATTTTTTCACTAGACGGTCGATTGTCGAACGGGATGGTTTGTTAAATGGACCGTAAAATGGCCGTAGTGCTCTTAAAGTAGCAGCAACAGAACGATTATTTTCATAAAAAATTTGCACGATTTGCAATCGTTGCTCAAGTGTGTAGCGTTCCATGATGAAATGACAAGCGAAAAATAAAAAAAAGTTGAAGCGCACCTATTGAAGAACGCTGTATAAAATTTATCAGAAATATATAATCACAGTAATTTGTATTCTCTTTGAATTATCATTATCAATACCACGACCAAGACGATCGAATCTTTCCCGACAAAGCCATAATGCAAGAAGGATACGAAACATTGCGAATGAAACGACTGAAGAAGCACAAGGAATTGCCCGTGAAGAGCGCCGCGTTAGTATGGCTCGACTTCGTGCTTCTCAATCACAAGAGCAAAGCGAGGCAGCCTATAAAACGGCTCGGCTGGCAATGCGAAATCGTCGAGCGAATAACAGAGATCAACAAGTAGAGCATTTTCGACGCACAAGAAGAGAAATATCAAGTGCTGATTTGAATCAAGCAGCGTTTTGATATGATTGCAACACTGATTACTGCTTGCATCCTAGCATTTGCATAGGGCCAATGACCGTTGTTTGCGAGTATTTTGGCGCATTGAAATTTTCCGGAGAAACGCCCGGATTGTGCTGCCTTAGTGGAAGAGTGAAATTGCCATTATTGATTTTTTTGGAGGCGCAATGATTTTACTGCCTGGCGACTTCCGCCAAACGCTGCCAGTAATTCCAAGATCAGCTGCTGCTGCCATTAACAAATCACAAGACCAATCCTTGAAAGTTTTTGGTCTGAATCTAGAAAATCAATGTTTCTCACATGGTCAATTATATGTGGCATGTTCACGGTCGGAAAACCATCTGCGTTGTTTGTTCTTGAACCTGATAATAAAACAAAAAATGTCGTGTATAACAAGGTGCTTAACTGAAGAGTGCAATTTATTAAAGCTTCATTGAAATACTTGATTAATATAAAAATTTACTTAATAAAATCAAAAATCTGCTTTTTTATTGCCTCTAGGGCAGAACAAAGTTCGCCAGGTCAGCTAGTACATGATAAAAAAGAATTCGAGCATTTATATAAAGTAGAGTTAGGCAAATAATATTTAAGAAAAAACAATATAATTAATATTTAGTCGGCAAGCCTATATTTTTTCTCACAGCATTCAGTCTTCTTGGCATGGATTCGACCAGCTTCTTGCTTGTTAAATGATCTTATTTCTTCCACTTTTCTTTAATGACATCTTCTAGGTCTTTTTTGTTTCCAACAACATGCTTTTTCAGTTGGTTTGCCAAATGAGCCCACAGACGCGTACTTTAGGGCAGTTGTATGATACATAAGCCATAAACATAAACGGGCATCGAGTGCCTTATGCTAGGGATCGTTGTCTTTATAGTACAGAATATTGTCCTTAATTCCCAACTTTTCAGCACTTCGGACCAAATTTGCTTTCATAATTGTTAAGTATTGTTTGTGGTCCAAATTGCCGTTAATGAAGCACAAATTTCCACTACCACTTTCCAGTACCAACCCCACCTCCATGTTTAACTGTCGGATGTAAGTTTTTTTCAGTAGCTCTTCATTAGGTCTTCTCCACACATATGATAGTTCATCTGGACCTAATTATGTCAAACTTGCTTTCATCTGTAAATAAAATTTGCTTCTAGAACTCGAATACCTTATCCTCATGACGCTTTGCGAATTTTTTCTGTTTTGTCGGTTAATCTCGTTGATGAAAAAATTTTTCGTGCAAATTTTCCAATATAATTATTCCTTCGCAACACTATACCTATATATACATATATAATTGGCACGTGCACCTTTTTTGGATGCTTGGCCAAGCTCCTCCTGCTATTTGCTGCGTGGGTCTTGATGTTTTTCCACATTTATAGTATTGGTTTCATTTACATGTACAATTATTCATTGAATAAAAATACCTCAAAACGTTAGTAAATTCATAGAACTAACAAATGTTCATTTTCTATTCATTTTCGTTCATATATTCAGAAGCTTTTAAGCTTTGAGTATTCAAAAGATCTATTTTCTTGTGGAGCGTACCTGCTATCATAAACTGCCGAATTGCAATTTTTACGAAAATAATTCGGCGATTCCCTGGAAATGGAAATGTCGAAAGTTTTCGAGGCATGCGAAAAACGCCACATTTGTGACAGTTATTTTCCGAGGTTGGAGGTTTTCAAGTCATGTAGGTATGTATGTTTTTTTTTTTTTTTTGTTATCCGATGGGGGAATCTTACATAGATACCCTCAATATAGACGGCATGCACGATTCATACTGATCGCTAAGGGTGCACCTCATTCGGGACCACGCACAGTCAGTATTACTACTAAACTGGACTTGCGAAACAGTACACCTACGTATTAAACTCTAACTCCGACCTCTGTAACTTTAGTTTGCTCTGCGGTACCGCCGTTTAAGCATTGCATTGCAGGGCCAAGCTAGCCATTATGGCTCTTCATTTATATTTCTGTCTCCGTCTACCCTTCATTACTTCTTTGTCTTTACTGCGTTCCCATTCCTTTTTTCGCAGTTGCTGTAACGCATCTTGGTCCACACCAACTTCGACTGCAGCATGTGATCTACAATGTTGCCCGTGGTTATTCTTTCTTTTATGATTTCTTCAATGGACATTTTTCAGATGCGTATCTCGGGCAGGAAAAGAGGACATGTTCCACGTTCTCACTACCGTTGCCGCAGAACGAGTAGTCTGCTGCGTCCTCGTTTCGGAGACTATGGTCAACACAATGTCGTCTTTGCACTTCCTCGGCATTGGCAGTTGCAGTACCCCATCATATAGTACATTCCATAGGATCGGGCCCAGTACAGATCCCTGCTATATTTCGCCCGCCACTGCATATCTCTTAGAACACTCATCTGTATTGTACAGAAGTACTCTTTTCGACAGATAACTCTTCATAACCCGTACTAAGTATGCTGGCGTTTTTTTCTCTTCAAGAACCTTTATAATATGGGGCCAGTATGCCGAGTTGAAGGCGTTCTTGACATCCAGAGTGACAACTGCACAGTATTCTTTACCACCATGCATCCACCTGTCACCCTCAATAGCCTTGCTTGCAATGTTTGTCACCCTCCTGACGGCGTCGATGGTTGAACGATCTTTTCGGAAACCAAACGGATGTTCGGATAGTTCAGCCGGCACTTTCTCCAGATGCTGTTCCAGGCGCGTGCAGATTAGTTTGTCCAAGATTTTACCCATAGTATAGCAGAGTGGCCGATAAGAATTTGGGTCACCCGCTGGCTTATTTGGTTTCTGGAGTAGGACTAGTTGTTGCTTTTTCCATATTTTCGGAAACATGCCTTCATTTATACGCTCGGTGAAGTGTTCTGCAAAAGGCTTGTCATGTATGTATGTATGTATGTAAGTACATTCGTGCGCAATGTTGATATATATGTACATACATGTGTGGATATGTTTCTTAGAGTGCATCACTCTGCATACAAAAAAATCGGTTCTGCTTTTTCATCGGAATCATACAATTTATTATAATTTAATACTTCCACCATAGTGTTTCGGAAAAATGTAAATATTTACGTGTACTCAACTTCTTTGAGAGTATCTCCAAAGAATTTTGCTATTTACACAATTGACTTCACGCACTGCAACCAAACTAAAATCTGACGCTACAAACCTGAATTATTTCGTTCTTGATATCGTGATTGTAAAAACATCGACAATATCCATATTACTATCGATTGTTTTCTAGCTCTAATGCTGACTGATGTCATAAATTGGTTATGACCAGAAAGACACAATGGAAATATAGGCCTATGCCTTCAGACCTAGTTAAAATCAGTAATTTTTCAAACCCACCTGGCCGTCCACCGCTCCAACGCAAACTCTTGTCGTATCGATCGATCAAATGTGGCACTTGATATTGGGGCTGATACTGATTGTGAAGTTGTTGTTGATAGTACTGTTGCTGCAGTAATTGCTGCTGTATTTGATGCTGCTGCTGCGCTCGGCGATGGCTTTTATTGGTCATCGAGTAGGCGTGATGTGTACGCACATATTTATCATCAACCTGAAATTTGTATTATTATTTTATTTTTTTTATATTTTTACAACGTTAAACTTAAGTTACAATTGGGACTTCAATTATTAAATATAAAGTAAAATGAGGTACAATGGTGAAAGGTCGTTCAGTACGTTCAGCAATATTCTGCAAAGTAATGAACCAAACAGAAGGGTAGAAGACCCGGGTGTTTTCCTGTAAGATCAAAGGTACCGATCTGGTGACTGACATCCAGAGCGAGCTTAAATTATGAAGGGACCACTTCTCGAACTTGTTAAATAGTGACGGCTGCGCATGACACAGAGAATGTGAAGATCCCGATACCCCACTCGTTGACGACGGAACTGTCGTTCCGCTACCCGACCATAACGAAGTGAAAATAGTGATAACACGGCTAAGGAATAACGAAGCCGCGAGAGTCGGACAAGATATTCAAACATCTAAATTTTGAACTTTTTTTGATGGGTGCAGCTTGCCAGCTCCTATGCAAAATATGGGTGGCATGGTTGCCGATTGGAATTTAAGTGTGCTTTACCCAGTCCATAAAAAGGGAGATTCTGCAATCTGTGCCAATTACAGCGGGATTAGTCTTCTAAATTTCGAATATAAGGTTTTTTAACAATCTTTTATAAGAGCGTACAATTATTGGCGTATGTCGATGCTATTTATGTATATCGCTCACACTATGATACCCATAATAGTCTATCTGACCACCTCGCTTGTATGGCGTAAAAATCCACAACTATCCAATAACAGTATGTAACTGGAAAAAAATGTGTCTTTATATATATATGTAAATATATATTTGGCGCGTACACCTTTTTAGAGCCAACACCGAACGGCAGATATTTTTATGAGGAGCTTTTCCACGGCAGAAATACACTTGGAGGTTTGCTATTGCCTGCCGAGGAGCGACCGGTTTAGAAAAAAACTTTTTCTTCATTTGTGGTTTCGCCGAGATTTGAACCTACGTTCTCTCTCAATTCCAAATGGTACTCACGCACCAATCCACCGCCGTAGCTGTGTTTAACTTTTATTTACTAATACGTTTCCACCAAAGACACATCCAGGGTTTGCAGGTTTTGGGTTTGAGAGAATTATGAGCTGTTGGCGCTGTGTGCTTGATAAAAATTGTGTTCAAACTGTAATTCGTTTGTTTCATTCTTGGGTATGTACATATGTACTCGTATATCTAAATTTTAGACGCCGGCAGCTAATTAAGTTGTCTCGACATTTACAAGTTGCAAAACATTGCCATCGATAAGAATACAATAACAAAAGAGAAAAAATCATGTAAATGATTACTTTGGGCACCATTTAATATTAAAATGCATGCAAACCCAACACGAACATACTGTGAAAAATGAGTTGGGGTTCTAATATTTGTATGGGAGTTGACAAGTGTTTTAGCAGATGTTTAATTTAAACAATCTAGCGGCAGCAAACCCAAAAATAAGTGGCGGTGAAAACGTTTTAGTAGAGAAGGAAAAGTATATTGAGAGAAAATGCGCAGGACCGTTTAAAAAAAAAAGTTATAATAATCATTTCCAACTTTTATTAATAAAGTGAAGTTTATATGAAAATACCACAACAGCTGTCTCCTAATTTTTTTTTTTTAACCAATGCAATTATTTAGCTCCTTAAAACTTGCTCCAAAACTCAAGAGCGAATAAAAATGCATACATATTCGAAATTTGTTTAAATGGTCAGATTAAGGAGTTCAATGAAAGTTTGTTAAATCTTTCTATATTTTGAATACTTTGAAGTATATTAATATAAAAACAAAGCTACTACTAGCCGCATGCCAGACATTATTTAAAAAATAAAAACTAAAGGCCCAATAACAGCTCTAAAGCAGCATAGGGCTGCGAAAAAAGTTCGAATGGATGCAAGCGCTCCAACCCTGACAATACTTCATAGTGAACCAGCAAGTGGTAGCAGAAAAAGAGCATATTCCATTGTGCTTTTGGAGGGACCAAGTGTAAAATTATTGTCTGTGTGCAGGAGGAAGAGATGACTGGCGCGCTTTGCTGAGCTCGGTAGCTACTGTGCCAATTAAGGAGCTGAAAACTAAACAACCATTCTGCATATTTCATACATATTTTTGTGTTTTATCTGAAAAGTATTTTGCTTTAGACATGATACCAATAAGCAGATACAATAAATTATTGATAAAATGAATTATAGACCATTCCAAACTACTTTTATTATGCACTTTCTTAATTTCCCATATCATGGATTGCTTTATTGAGAATCTCTTAACATCCAATATAAAACAGCCAACTTACCTTCTTGCCATTTATGAGCCACGTGATGTGCGGTGCGGGGAAAGCACGGGTCGTATTGCACAAAGCAAATAATTTTTCGCCGATGATAAATGGCATTCGCTTCCGGAATTTTATTATGGGCGGTCCAGTTTGCGGCACTAAAATTTTGACATTAGACCACAATTATTATGAATCAAGCGCGTTAATATTTGTATTTGTGTATGTGTGCATGCATGTATTTGTGTTTTTAGAATATTTCAACTTACAAAATACTGACAACAATTCATCTACAGACGCCTTGGTGTAAATGGGCGCGTCCGTTGAAACCTCGCAGAAGAATTGTCCCGACAAATCAAAGTCAACATTTTTCAATGTCACCTGCGTCTCGTTGGAATTCTCCCACTGTTAAATATTCAAATGAAATGATTTCAATTAATGTAAGCTCAGAAGAGTTTAAATAAGTGTGTATGTTTGTATGTCACTATCTCGTTAATTTTAATAATATATTAGTGTAATTTATTTTTAATAATGTGGTGCAAAAATAAAAAATTAATACTGGGGAATACGTAAGCAAATGTGTATTTTCAGGTCAATTAACATATGTAATATTTAATACAAACACTACTTCTTTCTTTTCGATGGGGAAGAGTGCTCAGAACACCAGCAAGCGTTGATTATTTGAATTAAAATATCATCTCTGAAGATAAAATACGGTGTCAGAACCGATCTACCTGATTAATATAAAAATGCAGACAAAACAAACTCTAAATCTAAACAATCCAATCGGACTGAGGAGCGCCCAAATTTTGTCTTCTCTTTGCATATTTAGTATTTTACTTAATTCAAATTTAATTTATGAGGTAAAATTTTTACCATATTTTCTTCCTTCTAATTAATTACACGTTTTTGTATTATAATCGTCGAATATTTAAATAAAGGAGTATTCGGAATAAAAGTAATACAAAAAATAGTATACCAATTTTTGGTTTTGCTGAAAATGGGGTTATATAAAGAAAAAATAAAAGTGTAGAAAAAGTAGAGAGTGTAAAATTTACTACGACTTCCATGCAGGAGTTAAAGAGTCAAACATATATATAAATATATATTTAAGTCAAAGGTGAATTAAGATGAAGTCCATCAAAAATAATGATAATACAAAATCAACAATTTAAATGGTATATATTAGAATTTTCTATCAATAATAATTCAAGTGCGTCTGCGTTGGCTAGGGCATGTCGTGCGTATGGATGAAGAAGCTGCAGCAAAGAAGGTGTTCGAGGGCGAAGTCCAAGGGAGCCGACGCAGAGGAAGACCATTGCTCCGGTGGAAAGACTAGGTGGAGGAAACCCTATGCTCGCTTGGTGTACAGAATTGGAGAAGGCGCGCGCGGAGTAGAGGCGCCTGGAGAGAGCTAGTGAGGTCGGCCGTAACTCGGTAACGGGTTGTTATGGCCACCTAAGTAAGTAAAGTAAGCTAAAAAATATAACTTTTATGAGGACCTGTTTTAAGAAAAGCATTCGTAGATGTATCCATGCGTGCCATTGGTACTCTTTTCTATCCATTGGTGTTTTAAGCCTGGAGTTTTGAGCCTGAGCACTACTGGATGGTAGTCACACACAAACCTATTCGACTGCGGCAGCCGCGAAAGGAACCTAAATATGGAATTTATTTTTACCAGAAACGGTCAGTTGGGTGCGTTTAATAAAAATAAAAAATTATCCAATTCATTTTCCTCGCGTATATTAAATCTTATTTTATGATTTTCTTAGCCCCAAAGTCCAAAAATAAGGAATTTTCCATTCAGCGCACTCTAGCAGTTTTTGGCGAAACAAATTTCTAGGTTAAAATTCCTCGATCCCGAAAATCGCCAAAATGACGTTTTGGTGGTGAAAATATTTGCAGCAACTTCAAACTGAAAAAAATGCATTCATCCATTCTGCAAAACAAAAAAAACTGATTATGTTCTCCAGTAGGTGAATGTCTTGTAAAGGAAGAGCATTCAAATATGCGGACACAAATCAATCATCAGTAATTCACGTGTATGTGTAGAAGACTTAGTAATGAGTGAAAAATTAGTAATGAATAAAAAATTAGTAATCAGGTTAAAAATACAAATGAGTGTATGGGAGGGATTTAGGAAAATATGAAAATCACTAAACGAATAACCTGATAGCTTTTATTTCATAGACCACATCACCCTATAATTCCGTCCATGTACTTCACTTTTTATTTAAGATATGAAATTTGCACTTTTGTCCAAGGGCACTCTTGCGTAAGCAACCAAATAACCTAACCTAACCCAGGACCAGTTTTTTCGGTGCTAAAGGTGCCGTATAATGATTTTAGTTGATCGATGCATTCTTGTCTTGTTAATCCACATTCACGATTTCGTTCTATATGTCGTATATGGTAGAATATGTCAAAGTTTTCAATAGTTTCCAACTCAAGGCGAGAAATGTATATAGTAGCCCTCGTATTATATCGTTCGCGTATCACTCATGCAAGTTCATGTCAGTAGCAGTCAGTGCTTTCCAGCTTAGTATAGTTCCTGGCCGCCAAATGCGGCATTACAGGTACAGCTACCGAACGACTATATTCAAATTTGTAAATACTACTACGGTCAATAGACGCACTATACGCTGCCGTTTCATTGACCGTTGCAACTTCATAGTTTTAATTAAGCTAATCAAATATTTAATATCCGCGTTTATAAGTTCATAGTCGTAAACATGCCTCATGATACTCGTATATGAATCAAATATTGCGCTTGAGTTTCATGCGCTTGCCCTATTCTCTGCAACTCCCAGCAGACTTGTCCAAAGAAAAGCTTATAAACCGTCCCATATGGTGCTCTGAACGCAATAAATAAATACAAGCACAAGAACAAAGTTTAATACACATACGCGTACACACCTCCCACTTCTCACAGCAACATGCCCGATTCTCACTTTTCTATTAAATAATCACTCAAACTTTAATACAACTTTTTATCAACTTCCTCAGTACAATTTACGGAATTGCTTTCGGTTCCCCATAGCCATTTTCTCCATTTTATACTATCTTAACTAATGTATTTGTACATATATAAATGTAATTAATACAAATACAAGGTTGCGCAAAATTAATCATAATTTGTTTTGCTAAATATAATAACTTTTTTACTAAAAAACCAGAAAAAAAAAATATTTTGAGCGATGGGAATTTTTAGTTGTACCCAGGGTTTGCATTGCTGACTGTCAAATAGCAACAGCAATAGTAATTTGACTATTTCATTTTCAATGCATAGTCGTTTTTTGCGGAATTTCCTTACCGCATGCCCTTACCGTGCACAAAACTGAGCAAAACTATTTCCCGTAGATAACAGCTGTTTTAGTTGGTTACATACATACAAACAATATTTACAAAATACATCGGTGACAAAATGGATGAAGAAGACATCGAAATTTGCGACTTATTTCTTAATTTATTTCAACTATATATTTTATATAAAAAATACAAGGACCAAAAAAAGTGCAGAAGGTATAAAGTTCGGCTATTAAATAGGAGTTGGGGCACAAGTTGTTATCAAATCCAAGTGTTCCGCCGAATGAAAACATTGGAGCCTGATAAATTGTTTTCACACACAAGGATGTCCCCGCCTGTGTATGAGCTGCTTTTAAAATTAGTGAGCAGTTCCTTGAGGAAGCCAAAATAGCGGATTGGTCCTGAGGAAACACTATCTTTAGTTTTGCTGTATGCATATTGAGAAAGCGAGGCTTCAAGTCGATTAATATTTATTTCTTATTGGTTGTTTAGATATTTGTCACAAGATGTAGTAGTTCTTTTATTATTGCAAAATTCAGGTACAATGTATACATATTTAAAAAACCACAGTATTCTCGTATACGCATATTTACAAAGTTTACATACTTAAAAAACCCAGCATTCAGGTATACGCATATGTACATATATTAACTAAATATGGGATATGTATCGATCATCGCTATCCAAGCTATTGTCGCAGTTATTACAATGATGCATTCAAACAACTATAGTTCTTTTAGTTAACTGTTATAGTTATAGTTATAGTTAACTGTTACACGAAGAACTGTGGCTGTCGGCTTACACTTATTCGTCGTTCATAGTCGTCAGTTAAGCAGTTCGGTTCATTTGAGTGTTTGCATGTTTCATTTCCATTTAACATGCAGCTATTTCATAGCTAAAGCGATAGTCACAGTTATTGCGCAAAAAACGACTATGCATTGAGAATGCCATAGTTGAAGTTCAGTCAGCAATTCGAACCCTGGTTGTACCATAATGAGCACTATTGCTCGTCTGTTTGTATACAGCAGCTGTCTAGTTTACAAGTGTCAAATATGATTGACGTACGACGCCATTTGCAAAAATTGTACATTTTCCGACAGGATGGCTAATTTTGCGCCACCTTGCGTAATATGAATATAATTTTGTATTCATAAGCATTTACGGAAAATAATGTTTTTTTCTATTTCAACCAGAAAATCAACCTGTAAACACTTCGCAAAACAATTTTAACTATGCTCAAATCTTTGTGATATTTGTAAAATTATATTATAAGTAAATAAAAGTAATTATTAATATTTGAATAATTTCAAATATTAATATTTTTCATCAAGATTACTGAATAATATGCACTTGCACATGTCAACTGGCAGTAGAAATACGACTATTGGGCGGTTATCGATTATCGATGCTATTGGGAACGTCGATCGCTCGGAGACCAGCGACTGGAAACAGTTTTCATGCACAAAGGTTACTAGTAAAATAATGGGGAAAAAGTAAGATATTTGCATTTAAAATTATAAAAAATTAAAAAAATTAAATTAAATGTGTACTACAGAACTAAAGTGGTGAGCAATAAAAAAACTTCCGCGCCTGGTATTCCACTTTTCCCAAAAAATTTAATTTTTGCTTTTCGCTTCTCTCCTTCAGCCTATTTAAAGGTTGTCCTGTCTTTACATTCCTGCTCTTCTAAAACTTTTAACACCACAATTAATACCAAGGAAACGGTGGATGAGCCAAATGCGATATTGGTCTGGTTTTCTGCACCTATTTCGTATGATCCTTGAGCACAGAGCCTTAGAGCCACTGATAACTTTAGAGTTGTGGGAATTAATGTATTCCGTACACTTGCGGGAAATTTGCATTCCAAAATTGTATGGAAATACGTAAACGCAGATTTTCGCAAACGAAATTTTTTCAAAACGAAATTTCTAAAGCAACGTTTGAAAATTACACATCTGTTTCTCCAGGTCCAGAGGATGGGATGCATCTCTTAACTTCCTCCTGAATTGCGCCAACTCCACCAACTACCAAATTCATCTTCACTCTCATCACCAAGCCACAGCTCAATCTATCCATTTATACAATTTTTGCCAAAAAGATATTTATTTAAAAGTAATAAAAAGTAAATCAAAAGTCAATGTTATTCTTCTGCCTGATGGCATTCGCAACAAGGGTATTAGCATCAGAGCTGTATTTTTTTCGCGCAAGACTCATGTGATTTTTTTTTTACTTTACTTTTGACTGCCACCTAATTTAAATTTTTCTCAACATAAAACAGAAAGTCTTATATAATCTAGACTATATGACCATTGAGTAACTGGCTTTGGTAACGAAAATTTTGAAATTCTACCCTAAAGTGCGGTGTCGCGTACTCAATTAGCAATGCCATATTTAGACCAGTTTTGAACTACTGCTTTCGGTTTTTTTTTCTTCATTTAATTTTCATTCAACTTTTATAGAAATATAGTTCATTCTACAAAAAATGTCATATAAATAAAATTTTGTACAACATTCCTGAAAACCCGACATTGTTCCATCAAAAATTAAAAAACAAAAAGCAGAAATCGGACGCGCAGTTTTATACTCCTTTAAAGTATGTTGCCTTTTAACAGGGGCGCCTTTGCAACTGCACTTAGTTCGGTACTTTTATCGATAAGTTCAGTAGTTTTGAGCATAAACTTACATATGACGTTTTTACCCTCGGGCTTTATTTGATCCTTCCTCAGTAAATTGAAAAATCCAAAAGATGACATTAACTTGTGAAAATTTTCATGCGCTGATTTATTATCGATTATCGGCGACAGGAGTGCATTATCAAGTTACTTCGCAACAGTACACTTAGCCCCTGTGGACCGCTGGCACTACGAGTTCCAATGCTTCGGTTGATCCATGCAGGATGAATTTCGTGAAGTCCTGAAAGAAAGTTGATCCGCCTGAAACAATTGATGCTGAGCGTTAATTGATAAGACAAGATCGTCATGTGGCACATCGCGGGATAGATACATCCTTGGACATTAGTGAGGCCAGCGTACATTCAATATTGCATAAAGATTTGTTCTCTTGGATAGCGCATAGTTTGACAATTGCCAAAAAAAGATCGCATGTTGATAGGTGAAAGAAATGAGAATGTTGAATAATTTTAGACGCGGCTGTTCAAATCACGTAGGTGTGCAATCTTCGTATAATAAAGTGCGGTGGTTGAGTAAGTAATAAGATAGAGACACAATCTCGAACAAATATTATTTTGTATGGGGGGTACTGGGAGTTATAAAGGCGATCAAAGATGGTTTTGCTATAATATAAAGAGTAAACACCGCAGAGTGCTGCGGCTTTATATAAACAGTGGTTAAAAATGGGCAAATGGATAAATTTTGCTTAAATTTTTTTCCAGTGGGCTAGACTACGCTCTCCTCTCTTTGATTTTTGATCACTATTATCCTTGACGGTATTTTCCATATAAAAAATTTCGTGCATGCGTTTTATGGAACGAACCTGCAGCTCTTTCAGTGAAAGCCAAACTATTTGCAGTTGTGTAAGCTGTTTCTTCAATGAACCTTGCTAAATTGAATGTGTCCAAAAAGCTGTCTTGAGTACGCGCTACGTTCATTGAGCTTTGTAAACCAATTCTTACCTATCAATATTGATTGCTTATGATTAATCTAAATTCTTTGAAAGTAAGAGGGTCGATCACTCCTCTCGCTTTCATTTGTTTATAACATCATCAAAAGCAATATCGACTACTCATTTCGTTTGGAAATAATTAATTGTAATATACCACAGTGTAATCTTCGTAGCTCTTTACCTTTCTAAGGTGATAAATATAAAACAAAGTTTTCGCGTAATGCTCCTCTTGAGCTTTAAGTGAATATAATTCAACCTCGAATATTTTTAATTATTTTATATTCTATATTTTAGGTATTTAAATCTTGTCCGATAGTTATTTTACTTATCGCTGCAATTAGTCCGCAAGAAGTTTGTGCTCACAGACTAAATAAATAAATATACTAAATAGTTGCCATTTTGACTGTTTTTTTGTTTTTGTTTTTTTGGTAAAGCAATTATTCCATTAGTCCTTCGAGATATTCTCAGTTTCTTCTAGCTTTGCGGGTCTATTTTGAATTCAATTTCACGATTAAAAGAGTTACGCAGGTACAGAAAAAATTAATATCAGGAAAGATCACGCCTACGCTTCTGTTTTACAATTCTGAGCGATGTAATTGAATTGCTTAATTCAATCTCATAATGTGCTATTCGCCTACATTCTCACCAGACACACATCATTTGCTTACTTCGGGTCAATGTCGACTTTGCTACCAGTTGGGTACTTCCGCATGCTTCGTCCACAATTTCCCTCCTACATTATTGTGGTATGTGAGATATTTGTTTACCGCATTTTTTAGCGATTATTCGCTTTTAAAGGTTCTCGGGATATTTGGTACTTTTGAAATATCGTGACTAATTCTACACCTATGCCCACAATTCCACAATTTGTTCCATGATTTCATTGACTTTTTACATGATTGGTCGGAATTTGCGTAACAGAAGAAAAGTAAATTGTTAGGAAAATATTCTAAATATTCACATCTTATGTTCAAACCCAAAAAATTTTCATATAATTTTTTCCGAGAATGAAGCCATATATCGTGAATTTATTATGGAACTCATATACTTGCAAATATACACCTGTGTTCACAATAATAGCAGCGCGGCATATTGCAAAGTTGTGACTATTTATTTATTTGACAACACAAACCAAATAACTTAAAGTTTAAAACTTTGTACAAAATTAGAAAAAATTAACTAGCTTTTCAGAAAATTTCAGAGCTTTTTATCAAAATTTATAGAAAAGTTTCGGGTACGTAGTTTTGTAGTCTATTAAATTTTGTAATAATAAAGAGTAAGTTTCAAAAGGCCTAAAGATCGCTTTCATTTCGGAGAACTTTTTTTGCTGACGTTCTTGTGGATTTTGTTCATATAAAAAATGACAAATATTCATTATGTGAGTATTAAAGAAAATTAACATATACGTTATCAAAAATTAACACGAATTTAAGAAGCTTGAAACTTTCGCACTAATATACCAAAATTCAATAGGTGCAAAATTGCAAACCCAAAATTTTACTAAATATTCTGAGTAAAAAGTTTAGACTTTTAATAAAAATCTGTTGATTTGTTTTTTAATAATAAATAAATACACATGTAAGTATATGAATTAAAAAAAATAAAAGAAATTAAACTAAAAATAAATAAATAGTCAACATTTTGCGTCAAATATGTCGCGCTGCTATTTTTGTGCACTTAGGTGTATGCATTTTCTACAAATTACATGAGTCTGCATGGTTGAAATTGATGGCACTTTCTTTACATTTTCTGTTCTTTTAGAAATACTTTTACGAGTATAAAACTATTCAGGAGAAGAATAGGATGTTCATGAATATGGTAACCACAAATATTGAGGAAACGAATCCACTTCTCAGCAGCAAAATGAACCAAAATTAACGTAATTTACATACGAAATGTGAAACCACACAAAGTTAGTATTTTATATTCTTCTCATATTCAAATTGTTCGGTTTTGTATAGTGGCCGATGGAAACTTGAAAATTGGGTGCTAGGTAGCTGGATAATCAGCATATTTCTTAACGGTATAAATATGAATATTAATTAATTTGTTTTTAATTGGAATTAAGAAGTTGTATTTTATTACTTTAGACTTATAATTTTGGACACTGTAAATTCTAATTTTGTGAACGTATGACAGTCCTTAGTAAGAGTATTCAGTTCATTAAGTGTTTAGTTATCATTAACAGGGAGTCGAATTTCGAATTCTGTAACTTTCTGCATTGTATTTATTTATTTAATAATTTTGCACACAGCTTTATGTTTTCTTCACGGCCTTTGACACTTCAACTTCAACTTCAAGAAATATATGAATTGTAGTACATGGGGATTGTGCTGCCAATGATACTGCATCTACAAACTTATTTTGGCTATAGCGCCTTCAATTCACCACTTGTGCTCGCTATTTTTGGGCTCTGTTCGCTTGACGAAAAATTTGCATATGAAAGCAACAACAAAGTTTTCGAGCAAGATTCGCCGCTAGCCAGTATGGTTATGCCTCGTAAAACTGGTGTAACTCATTACTTGCTAAGCTGTCAAATCTCGATTGTGATATTAGATACCTTTCTTTAGGTCGCGTTCATACAGAGATTTAGTTGTTTCAACTTTGCGAATTCTCTCTTGGCGTTCCGCGTCATTTTCATATACCTTCCAATTGTAAGTTATAGCTACAAATGTTTCCCCTGAACGCGTACGAACGCAGTTTTATAAATACACATTAAGTGCTTCCACACAAATGTAAAAATTGGCAGCTCTTTTCCAGCGCTACCAATACTTATATGTATATTTATTTATATCAGTTGTTTCATCTACTAGCCACTTGCTAAGGCTTGGCAAATCGAAGGCACCTTATGTTTCGCTATATAATGGTCTAATAACTTGCCCAAATGCTTTACCTGGTTGAAAAATGTGCGATTTCCATGCACCTCCCTACAAACAGAACGGATGTTTAACGGAATAATTAAAACCTTGTCCCAACTATGTGGCGGATATTCGAGCTGGCACTAGTTTTGTACATACAAATGTTTGGCGCCCCCACCCTTGTATGTACAATAATTCAAAGCGCGGACATAATGGTACAACATTACATAGCAAATGCGTAGGGATTTGTTAGCAATTACCGAAACATCTTCAAGTAATCCAGGGCTTTAATACTAGAAAGAGTAGGGTGTGTTTAATTGGGTAGCAGGTTGTTTCTGTAAATAAAGTAAGATGTACTAAAAATAAAATGTGAGTGCATGTGTTGGTAGGTGGGTATACAATTGTATGTATAAACTATTACGCAAATATATAAGTAAAAACTCGAGTGCCGAATAAACAAGAATTTAGAAGGAAATGTATACTCACATCGATTTCACCGCCTCCAATGGACGTATTCCGGAATGGCGGATTCCGTCCGTTTATGAATTCAAAGAATTTACCCTTGTCAACTTTGAGCCACGTCACCTGCAATTGATGGAAAAAATGTCAAAATTTAATACAAGTCAACTCAAATCTTATAGCTGAGCAGTGACGCAAAGTTTTTTGTTTAGATACAATCACTACAACGGGGAAAGAGTGAGCGATCTTTCTGCATACACATTAATTTGTGTATACATACATACACATATAGACAACTTAAATATAGCATATCCAGTTTCATTTTCTTTGTTAAGTTTTTGATTGAAAGGAGATTGAGTAAAATGTCAAAGTTTCTATGCACAGCTTTACAATTTCGAATTGACGAGATTGATAAGTTCGACAGTGGCAATATGAGAATTGAATTAGCAAATAGCCAGCGGTGGTGATGGCATATACATACCTTCTGCTCAAATATGAACGAGACGTTATCAATAAAACGGCCCGCGGATGACATATAGCAAAAATAAATTTTTTGATTTTGGTAGGACTGTTATAAGCTTACATGGCAAATTTCAGCGTGATATGTCACATAGCTTGTTTTCTGTGCTACTGTAAACAAGTCAAGCTCGAGTGTGTTCTTCGAATTCTCTTTTATGACTTCAATTGTCTCAAAATGTTTTCCACGGAGCGGCAACTTGAGCTTGGGAAACAGGAAAAAGTAACGTGGAGTCATATCAGGCGAATACGGTGCTTGCGGAACGATATTAACATTATTTTTGTTCAAATAATCGCGAACAAGACGTGATGTGTGAGCTGGTGCATTATCGTGATGCAAGAACCATGACATGTTGTCCCACAATTCCTTCCTTTTAAGACGAATGTTCTCGCGCAAACGCTATAAAACGTCTAAATAATATTCAGCGTTAACCGATCAGCCTTGCGGAAGGAACTCCGAGTGCACCACACCTTCGTAATCGAAAAAAACAGTCAGCATAACATTAATTTTTGAGCGACTTTGGCGTGGTTTTTTGGGTTGATGTACGGCCCTCTTTGAACGATTTGTACCACTGGAAAACACGTGCACGCGATAGAGCAGAGTCCCCATAGGTTGTCTGCAACATTTTTAAGGCGTCTGAAGCCGAAATTTTGTTGGAATAACAAACTTTCAAACAAATTCTCTGAATTTCCATCGTTAAATTCGAAGAACACACTCGAGCTTGACTTGTTTACAGTAGCACAGAAAACAAACTATGTGACATATCACGCTGAAATTTGTCATGTAAGCTTATAACAGTCCTACCAAAAAACAAAAAATTTATTTTTCCCATATGTCATCCGCGGACCGTTTTATTGATAACGTCTCGTTCATATTTGAGTAGAAGGTACAATAAAATAGGTTAGACAATTGAATATAAAAATAAGTGAACAACTTTCGGAATTATCTCACGCCTGAAAAATCCATTAATATAGGAACTAAAAGTACTTCTCAACATAAAAATGGAATGAAAATTATTGATTAGTTTTCTAAAAGAGCAAATACATATGTGTATTATTCTTTTATTTCTTATTAATAACATTTCCCGTTGCTTTAATTGCACAAATTTCATACAAAATATTCCGTGATTGCGAGTACAGCAGACTCAGCAAATCTTGAATGCGATTTTTATAAAATTTTTGCTGATATAAAAGAAAAAGTTAAATTTTAATATAAGCAAAAGTTTTTATGTTTCTTATTTTAAATCTCCAGGCATAGAAGAAGCCTGCTGCGTATCAGATAGTTCTAGATTATCCTATCCTATCGACCTTGGTATGGTAATTGACTCTATATTCCCTTTACAAAGGCACTTAAATTACACCATTGCAAAGTAATATTTTGTACTTGCTTTTATTCAACATTCCAGTCGTATTCTAGGGATCAAAATAAGAAACTTTGCCGAAGGAATCATACCTCTAAAACGAGGTCTGATGCCCCCCAATTTGGGTGGAACGAAAAATCCCACTTTGACCCATTTAGAGTGCTCCAATCGAGTCAAAATGTATGACCGACCGCCACTAACTTTGGACGGCCGATCCACCCATGTCAGTGGCACACCACCTGGAACTCCCCTGGGGGTTCCCCATACAATCATTTTAAAATATCACCCTTTTTGGCCTTTACATGTGAAAAGAAACTAAAAAGTTCGACCCAAATTGGGTGACATCAGAATTCGTTTTAGAGGTATGGTTCCTTCGGCAAAGTTTCTTATTTTAATCCCTAGAATATGATTTTCACAGGGCAATGGGCGATTTTTTTGCCTCCTCACAAAAAACAGTAAAAGTTCGACCCAAATTGGGGGACATCAGAATTCGTTTTAGAGGAATGGTTCCTTCGGCAAAGTTTCTTATTTTGATCCCTAGAATATGATTTTCACAGAGCAATGGGCCATTTTTTTGCCTCCCCACAAATCGACCCGGCCTAATATATATATATGTATAATGATTCAGATGCTTTCCATTTCAATTCAACCGGGCTACTCGGGTCATGTTCTTCGATTTCGATGTAACTTAAATATGTTGCTCTCTGGTCAAAATAATGAGACACGTATTTTTTTGTTCGCCCGAAAAAAATTTTTTTCAAGAGTTATCGGCAATTTTGTTTTTCGCCTCAAACTCGATTTTTTTTAATTATATAAGAAAAAAATTTTTTGAAATGCCCATAACTTAGTCAAAAATGAACCGATTTTAATAATTCTGGGTTCAAAATGATCGTAATTACTTATACAAGCGACTTCATGTAGAAACAATTGCAAAAAAGTAGTTGAAAATTTTTTATTTAGTAAAAAAGAAAAAAAATTTAAATTTTTTCAAAATTCAATATTTCAAAAAGTGCATTTTTTTTTTTTTTATAACTTTTTCCAAATCAAAAAAACATCTCAAACTTTAATTGAGCTGCATGCCTAGTAGCTAAAATGCGTTGTTTTTGAGTAATGAATTTTTAAGTAAACACCCTGTTTCGCACTTTTTGTTTTTTGCAAAATAAAAAATTTTCAACTACTTTTTTGCAACTATTTCTAAATGAAATCGCTCGTGTATGTAATAACGATCATTTTGAACCCAAAATTATTAAAATCGGTTCATTTTTGACTAAGTTATGAGTATTTCAAAAAATTTTTTTCTTATATAATTAAAAAAAATCGATTTTGAGCCGAAAAACAAAATTGCCGATAACTCTTGAAAAAAAAATTTTTCGGGCGAACAAAAAAGTACGTGTCTCATTATTTTGACCAGAGAGCAACATATTTGAGTTACATCGAAATCGAAGAACATGTCCCGAATAGCCCTTTTGAATTGAAATGGAAATAATCTATATAAGAAAATTTTTTTTAATTGCTCATAACTTAGTCAAAAATGAACCGATTTTAATAGTTTTGGGTTCAAAATGATCGTAATTACTTACACAAGCGACTTCATGTAGAAATAGTTGCAAAAAAGTAGTTGAAAATTTTTTATTTTGCAAAAAACAAAAAGTGCGAAACAGGGTGTTTACTTAAAAATTCATTACTCAAAAACAACGCATTTTAGCTACTAGGCATGCAGCTCAATTAAAGTTTGAGATGTTTTTTTGATTTGGAAAAAGTTATAAAAAAAAAAAAATGCACTTTTTGAAATATTGAATTTTGAAAAAATTTAAATTTTTTTTCTTTTTTACTAAATAAAAAATTTTCAACTACTTTTTTGCAATTGTTTCTACATGAAGTCGCTTGTGTAAGTAATTACGATCATTTTGAACCCAGAATTATTAAAATCGGTTCATTTTTGACTAAGTTATGGGCATTTCAAAAAATTTTTTTCTTATATAATTAAAAAAAATCGAGTTTGAGGCAAAAAACAAAATTGCCGATAACTCTTGAAAAAAATTTTTTTCGGGCGAACAAAAAAATACGTGTCTCATTATTTTGACCAGAGAGCAACATATTTAAGTTACATCGAAATCGAAGAACATGACCCGAGTAGCCCGGTTGAATTGAAATGGAAAGCATCTTCACAATAATTAACATTTATAAAATTATAATTTATAAAGGGCAAGTGTTACCTAAGCATTACAAATAAATCTAAATAAAAGTACCTTGAAAAGCGAGAAGTAGAAAATTAGAACTAAAAGTTTAGATATTTAAGTATTTAAGCACATCTAATTTAAAGAGACCTTCCATCTGAATGGTTTTTATATAAATCGGGAAAGAATTCCATATTTTAGCAACACTAACAAAGCACATTTCAGAGGTTACAAAATAAAATTGCGTTAACTGTGGTTTGATTTACAGGTTCTAACTGATTGCGCAAATTTAAATTTTTTAAAAAAGTATTTCGGGTTTTTTTTCATGAATCAATTTATGCAAAAATAAAAGGTTACGTCACTCTTAGAAGACAGACAGGCTTAAGTTTAGTATTCAACAGGTATATTGGGAAATATGATCAAATTTTCAAACAATTATTTAGTGCCACTTGCAGGTTTTGCTCACGTGGGCTGTATAGTTGACCATAAACCACTTGCAGGTTTTGCTCACATGGGCTGTATAGTTGGCCATAAACTATATGAAATTAGTGGCACTGGCACTGGCTATAAAATTTCTCACCAAACGTAGTGTTATGTGTTGAGGTATAAAGTTCGCCATAATTAAATAAATTTTACCTAAGGTCTGATTTACATAATATGAGTCTATTTCATAACTGGTCCAAATTCGATCCATGCTCTATTTTCTATTGTTAATGTTGCAATGCCTTCTTCGGTATTTAAATGGGGCGAGATTCATATACCCTTGGTTTTCGTTGCATTCAAATTCAAGTTATTTAGCTTTGCCTGAACGATATAGAATGAGTATCTTCATTAACACGAGCCATTAAGTCTTCAGAAAGATCAATTGGGCATATATAATATAATTTCGGGCATCATCCGCATAGAAATGGACGGACACAATATAGAAAAATAATTAACGCAGCAAAAAGTGAAAGAGTAAAGTTCAGTATCAAAGGCAGCCCACCTATAGGGTGACTCTTTAGGATTCAACATGTTTGCTGGGATTGTATTCAAAGTCCTTATTTAACTAGACAAATTTCCTATAATTTGTATGTCCCCATGGGAAGATAAATGGCTGCCCAAACGAGGGACTACTTGGACAAAAAATCATATTCGTCCATTGTAATGTCAAACAGAGGAGAAAAGAGGGGGGAAACAAAAACCGAACACGGAGGAAGGAGACTTGGATTGGAGGATGATGAACAAAGGGGTGAAATTGCTGAAATTCACCAGGTGAGTAATACTATATCAGCAGGTCAGAACCTAGATATCTGAATCTTAGCCCGATGCGAGCAGGGCAGTTGAGAAAGAGGTGCTAAAAAAATTCCACATCATTCTACAGACAGCTTTTGCAGAAAGGACTTGAGGTAATCCATTTGCGTTCCTAACGGACAATGCCCAATAAGAGCACCCACCAAATTTAAGAGCTGCTAACAAAGTCTTAGAAGTTTCCTTGAGCGCCCTCGATCTGACCGTGGCCGCAAGGATCTCGGGACTTGGCACGTTTGCGAATCTTTCTAGGAGCAGACCGCAGAACCCCAATCCACGCATTTCTCGATGAAACCGTCTCGGAGGTCCCCAGTCTAGCCGGGTCATCAGCCCAGCAGTTTCCTGCTTTGCCACTGTGGCCAGAAATTCTAGTGAGCCTGATATCGAAGTATTTGGATACAGTCGAGAGGGTTGTCAGGCATTCCCCGCATGCCATCCTAATTGCCGCCTGGCTGTTGGAGTAGATTACAGTAATAGCAAAGGTAAGCAACCACTGCTTCCTTAATTGCGTCAATTGATGCGGGAGCTCCTTACAGAATATCATATCACCTCATGAACTCTTAGGGAAAAGATAAAAAAACGTCTCTCACCATAAAATACTACTACACAAGGTCTATCAAACGAGAATTATTTTATTAAACAAATTTTTTTGAAAAATTAGTTTTTGATGTAAAGAATTTAAATAGCAAAGTAATTAAATGCTTTTAAGACATTCAAATGATTGGTTGTTGTTGTTGTAGCAATACAAACATTTCCCATACAAATATGGGGAATGCTGCTGAAGTGACAGTCATTGGCCGGATATAAATCCGGATCGTTCCGGTAACGTAAAATCGACTGTCGTGGGGACGTCAAATGATTGGTTTTCGGGTCTGGCAAAAAATTTTAAAATTTTCACATCAATTAAAAATAAATTAACAAAATCTCAGACTGCACCACCTTTAAAACCGTTGCTAGTAAATCGTTAGTAATTGCGGCTATTGAAATGAATTGCTTTTTATGGCTTTGAAGATATCATCCTCCACTTGGGCAAGCACTTATACCCTGAGTGCCATTGGTGTAGCACTGACACTGACACTGACACTTGCAAAACAGCCAAGAGTTTGCTGAAAAGACCTAATAGTGTGGTAGGAAAATTCCTTATTAGATAGAGAAGAAGTGATAGACGAATCCCGGAAGATCTAATTATGACATACAATGCATATGGATGTCACATTCTTAACATAACCATCATCGACTATCCACACTGCTACATCTGTAGAACATTTTCTCCAACGGTGAATTATATATCTTTGAATGGGATGCATTAGGAATGGATCAATTACATTCTCGTTTCCATACCGAAGTACTAGGTTTCAAACAATATTACCTGAGTGCTTGAAATATTCCGGCCATCCACAATGAACATAAATTCCAACAATTTCTTATTTGGGAAATTTTATAAATTATTTCTATCAATTTTATTATTGACAAAAAAAAAATATGAACAAACAAAATACACTTAACACCTTAATTTACTGAAATCAGTCATATGACTCAAGAATTGTGTGCATTTTTGGAAAACCATGCCGAAATTACCTTTATTTCCGACCCTAACATTAAAGTTAGTCACAAGGAAATATATTTCCAAAACCTAATCCGAATCAAAATAGATAACAAAGTTTCATTTACATGTATTGTAAAATAAAATGATAGCTGCCTAGAACATTGAGTGCGGATCGATAATAGCAATTATCTGCAAGGCACTGTATTATAAAAATTATAAAACTATCTTTTGCGAGGTCTCAACCCACCTCTATTAATCCAATAAATAACAAAATAACAATTAACTTTTCATTTCCCTCTACCATAAATTTGATAACTCAACTCATACGTAGGTACAAATATGCGTATGTAGTCATGTGCACACATATAACATATGTGTACGAGTACATTTACAAGCTGGCTAACATGTGTGGGTGCAAATGTGTTGAATCGGAGTCAATCGGAGCGTAAAATAGTAGTTAATTTTCCACACAATTGCGCTGCATTTAAAGCAATCAACAAATTCAAAGCTCTAAAATGCAATATAAGAGAGAAGAAGTAAAAAGTTATTAACTGGTGCATTAAAAAGTATGGCCACAACTGCGGCTAGGGTTGACAGGAATTCTGCCTGCCATAGGTACGAAGTTTCAGTTGTTGGTAAAATCATGAATGAGTAAATAATAAATTATGAATGGTTTAACATGAGCTTTTGCAGGAGCATCAATGTGAGTGCAACTCTGTAAGTATATGGTGGGATTTATGTACATATGTATATACGATAGCGCTGAAGTGTTAAACTAAAGCTTTTTTTCTATTTGGAAAAATTGCTCCAGCCAAAGCTAAAAAAGGAAAATAAAAACACGTGTGACGGTTTTTATGCAATCGGTCGTAAGCTTTATGGTTATTTCACGTTATATGGAGCGGTGATAGTTAAGTGTTGAGTTGACTTTTTATTCGGGTATTCGTTTCACTTTTGATTTAAAAAATTTAATAAGATAACTGGTATAATCAGGGAAAGTAATTGAAATATATTTATATACATATGTATGTTTATATGTATATTTCTTTATATTCCAACAGAGGATTATTTTAGTCAAGCAATATAAAAAATTCGTACAAATATGTACGAGTACCAACCTGATTTATATATCCAAATATTTAATAATAATTGCAGTGGAATTTCTCATGACCAGAAAATCAGCGACGCAATAATTTTGTTCGTTTAAGGGAGGGAGCAAAAACTTATGTCTAAGTTGATCAGGAATTGTCCTTTATTTAATATGTTGTACACATTTATGAATATTTAATATGCAAATTACATATGCAGCCATACATACATATTATTATTGCATGCACATATGTATACACATAAATAAAATGCAATACTAATTTGATTGAAAAAAAGTATACGAGTTGATTGCTCAAACATTGATTGCTTTAATTTTAAATGTTCATTTAAAAATGACTCTCGTTATTTTTCATGTGTTGAAAAGCTACAAAAACATACTGGCGAACTGGCAGTTTTAACGTCACACCGGACGGCATTTATTTATTTCTTCATTAGATTCTTTTCCTAAATCACTTTGTATGCCCATAATATCGCTTGGTTTTTTAAATTAAACTTCTATTTTGCACTTTACTGAAATTTGGTTATTTTGGAGAAAACCCTCGTAATCATTCACCAAATTGAATCCTTCCTTAAAGCATAGATTGACAGTGGAATAGTATTTTGGGGATTAAAATCGGGAAGACACAATTCAGTTTCCGAAAATTTTGCTTTACGGAAGCATTTTCTGATTGTTGTTTTTTCTATTTTATGCCGAGATGTTTTGATGAAATACGCAGCTTCATTTTTATTAGTGCATTTATTTTCAAACACAAAACCTCAAAGTTATTTCACACGGAACTTAAGAATGTTTGTCATTCCTGGAAATGCATCACGGATAAACTGAATAGGAGGGGAACTGATCTTAAATCAGTCAATTCTGCCCAATTCGTGCGCATCCCTTTATCTTCACGCAAGCTCTGGATCAGCTCGATCTACTACACGCAAGCCAATAGCAGATGGACCACGGACCCTACTTGTGAGATAACGGGTAAATTTTAGCCTAAAAGGAACGAGCACAGAACTAGGCCCCATCAATTTAGACCGACCTTCTATTAGTACGATAGTTGGTAACACCATCGGGAATCACTAAACGAGAACACATTAAAAACGTATGGGGTTTCCCTCAGGGACGGGGGTGATGGAGAGCGCTCTTACCAGAATGCGATATCGCTATCTAAACTTTTACTTCTTGTGTGTCTAGCATACTGGATATCGGCAGCCATCCACAGTGTCTTATCGTTTGTCCAAGAGACGAAGTTGTTTCAACGCATTGGAAATTAGAAGGAACTTGAGTCCAAAGAAATGTATCACAATGGGCCTCCTTAGTAGGCCTCCAAGCCTAAATGGGTCCCTTCTACACCCTTATGGAGGATGGCAACCATCGTAATCTAAAACCTAAAAACAATCTGGCTCACAATCAAAATAATGCAGCAATCACTTGTGGCAAAATTAAACTTAAATCTTGCACATCTAATCACAGAGAAAATGATGCACACGCACTTACTGTTAGTTGCGACAAAGCGGTACCAAATTTTAAACCAGCTACAAGTGATATTAGTGCCTAAGAATAAAACATATTCATTTTCATTATTTATTCACATTTAACGCAAAAAAGTCGTAGGCGGTGCAGTGCGATGGGTCCGTCAAATATCTGTTGAAAAAAGTGAAATGCAAGATGGCACAAAATTAATCATCCAATTTTGTGTTTTAATAACTTTCATAAGCTTTTCTGTTTGTATACTGCAGCTGCCTAGTTCACAAGTGTCAAAAATAATTGACGTACGACACCATTTGAAAAAATTATCATTGAAGCTTGTAAGAGGCCATACACATTATTGTGGCTACATATAATTTCTGGAACACCATAATTTTTGCTGGCGATAGCAATTCTTACCTTTTCAGATCAGACGGCAACAGTTTTGTTTGGAGAAAACCGAATGCAGAGCTTAATTGTTTGATAGGATATAGAGAAGGAGGTAAATGGAATCGGAATGAAATTGATCAAGTTACATCTACACAAACGTGAAAAATTACGAAACATTTATTTACTGATAATGCAGTACAATTCTGTAATGGCTCAAACAATGCAGGACAAACTCTAATAACGAACCTTATTCACAGAGTTCGCCTGCTCACTTTGCAGATATTGAAAAAGGCACAGTGATTCCAAAGTCCTTTATAATAATAAAGGAATAATAAAAACATTAAAACAACAGGTACTTTTTATTAACAACTAGTCGTCACTAATTATAAATTCGGTAAGGATGATGATGATAAACTTGGTTTTATTTTAAATTCTTCAAGTAAATCAAATTAATAATAATCAATAAGAAGGCATATACAAATACAAATATGTAAATTTATATACATATGCGCATATATGTACATGCATAGTCATGCATTCTGTGGACAAAAAGTAAGGTGAATTTATTTGTCAAACTTCGCAGGATTAAAATTTCGCTCTAGTTATTTTTTTCATGAGTTGGCAGCACTGTTAATAATATCTGGGCCAACTTTCATGTGAATGTCATTATCAGTAATATATTTACGCTTGTGTTTACCAAACGACCAAGAGTGCATTTTTCGATTTTTACAATGTCTGATTTGATTGAGCAGAGAAGTGCCATCAAATTTTGTTTGCGGAATGAAATTTCGGCTGCGAAAACGTTTAGCATGTTGCAGAAGACATTTGGTGATTCGACCATGTCGCAGAAAAATGTTTATAAGTGGTACAAAGACTTCAAAGAGGGTCGAGAACGTGTTGATGACTTGGAGCGCTCCGGACGACCATCGACGTCAACAGATGACCAACATGACAATAAAGTGAAGGAGTTAGTGCTCAAAAATCGTCGGTTGACTGTTAAAGGCCTTACTGATATGATCGGAATATCAGAAGGATCTGTGAAAACCATTTTGAAAGACCATTTGGGCCTACGAAAAGTCAAATCTCGTTTGGTACCGAAAACTCTCAATTTCTTGGAAAAAAGTCGTCGCGTTGATGTGTGTGAAACAATGCTTTCAGACTATCAGGACAAGCTCAAATGCATCATTACGGGAGATGAGACTTGGATTTATGCTTATGACCCTGAAACAACCGACCAATCAAGCGAATATCGTGCTAAAGGCGAGGCCAGACCGAAAAGAGCACGTCAAAGTCGTTCAAAAATAAAGGTCATGATGACAGTTTTTTTCGATTTTCGTGGTGTGGTGCACCTGGCTGAACTGTTAATAAGGAATATTATTTGAGCGTTATGCGTCGGTTACGTGAAGCAATTCGTCTAAAAAGACCAGAAGTATGGGCCAACAACTCTTGGTTTTTGCATCACGATAATGCACCATCTCAGACTGCACTCGTTCTTTGTGACCATTTCGCCAAAAATTCCACGCATATCGTTCCGCAACCACCGTATTCGCCTGATTTGGCTCCGTGCGACTTCTGGCTATTCCCAAAACTCAAGAGACCACTCCGGGAAACGCGTTTCGAGTCGATTGACGAGATAAAAGCTGAACCGATTGTGCTCTTTCTCGTTCGTTTCGCTTGCAGTTCAAGCAAGGCAACGGCCCATGAGCAAGATAACGACACATTTTTTCGTGCGTGCTGCCGGCTAAATCGAATTATAAGACGTTATCACGTCAAAAATTGGCCCATTTGAACAGCAGCGCCAAATTTGCATGTTATTAAGAACATACGGTCGCTTTTATATAAAGAGATTCGAAAACATGTAATCCAAAATCAATCTTTACTCAAAAAGGTGATATGCATAAGAGGAATGTTAAAATATTTATTTTGAATATATTAAGAAGTTCGTGGAGACGGGTTCAAAGATACTCTTATCTGATATGGGCAAAAGGGGATACCCTACAAAATCATTAGTAGTAGTAACTTCAATCTACTTTATTCATAAATAAGTGGTAGTAGATACTTGTCTCACTATTTTTTAGAATTTTTTTGTACGACATCATTTTGGCTGTGTGTTGTATTTTTAGTTTCTGTTGGGCTTTCGTACTAAATGAATATTAAAAATGATTTTTTTCTTTATATTTTAATAAAAACATGTTGTATTACCCACTGGCGCAAAATTTACCCCTAAAAGTTATTCTGAATAAATCTCCCTCCGGAAATCTTCTGTAAACAAAATTCCTCTGTTTACATTGGGGGGAAGTCCCCTAAATTGGTAGCACTGGCTCTGCATGCTATCATCGAAATACTCCCCAATCAATGCAAAAAATGTGGTAGCGCCACTGTTAGCTCTGGAATATAAACAGTTTACCTTTGCAATATCTCAACGTTATGCAAAAACAAACGATTTAATTATTTGTGTATTGACCACCTTTTTTTATAGCATTACTAACGTACGAAATTGCAAGCATGAGATATTTCACAAAAAAATTTTGATTTGTTGGTTGTGGTCGAAATATATATTAAACAGTTTTTAGTAGGCCACTAAATATGTACACTGACAAACATATGTACATATTCAATCAGTACGTTTGTAATTCAGCCTTGTGCAAAAACAAATATTTTGTAATAATGTTTTTACGGCGGCTTGCATTCAGAAACAAGATTCCTTTCAATTTTTTTCTTGATTGACAAAAACACTATTAAATATACCTGTGGACGCTCTAATAAAAAAATATTTGTGAAAAAATGCTGGAAAATGGTCGATGCAGAAATAACTATTGCGCTTGTAATGCAATTAATTATTTAAACGTTGGTATTACACGCATACTTGACGTAACGCTCGAATTGCTCACACTAATACACGATTTTTCAAAAACACAATTTTAAATGTTTCGAAATTAGGATAAGTTTGACGAAAATTTGCATGTGAAAGTAACAACAAAGTTATGGAGCAGGATTCGACGCTAGCGAGTCTAATCGGTATAACTCACTATTTTCAATGCTGACAACTCTCTTCCAGGAGAATTTCGGCACACCGCGTTTATACAGGAGACTTTTATTGCTTTAACTTTTCGGATTCTTTTCTGGCATTGCTCGTCGTATTCATATGTCTTGAAACTGTTAGTTCATTTGAGACAACATTGGGAGGAAAGAGAACACAAACGGTGTTGCCAAAGCACGAGCATCACAAGTGACGAGTTGAAGCAAGTTGCCTATATGAACGCGGTTTGGCTAGCCAAATACTAGAAGAGTTTCATACCCGCCCTTTTGCTTTTGGGGTTTCACAAGAATAGTAAAGTAACAGTTGCTACCAAAATTATTTGCGATATTTACCCTTATAAATGCCGAAGGTGGCTTTCTTAGTTCAGATTCGGTAATATCGATTTTATCCACTCAAATCGATCAGGAAGCATATCCATGTCAGACAATCGAGGAACTGTTAAATACTCTTGACCAATCTTGGGCGATCATCAAAGATCATTTGCAAGAAATTTTTGAAAGAAACAAACAAGTGAAAACAGAGCTAACTGTTATACTATATTATATATTATTTAATATATTATATATACAATACTTATATATAAGGGTGTACGTTTTGGGTGTTTGGCCGAGCTCCTCCTCCTACTTGTGGCGTGCGTCTTGAATATGTTCCACAAATGACGAGACCTACAGTTTTAAGCCGACTCCAACGGCAAATGATTTTTTATGGCAGAAATATTGGAACTTACCCACTTCTAAATGGCACTCAAGCACCAACCCATTCGGCTACGGCGGCCGGTATACGACGACCATATAGACTACGTTATGCCGAATAGTTCCAAGTAATTTTACACATTTGTCATACCCTTACTCTTTCAAGTTGTCAAAAAATATAAACGCATTGAGCGTAGACGGAAGGTATTAATTAACTTTACATTACGGCTACTTAACTTTTCAGAGCCATTGCTCTTCATACAATTCTCGATATCAGCTTTTGATTTTTAACATCACTCACAGTAGAATACCCCTTTTGTCATGTTCTTTTATCATATACAATTGAACATATTCAATTATGCTATAATTGCTCCCATTGCGCAAACGTTGAGTTAACTCAATAAAGTCAATCTATATAATGTCTCATTTACCGGAGCGGTATTGCAAAACTTAGTCCTAAATGATGTACAAACTCATAGACCCTCTTTGTAAGTGCATAGCTAGTAAGAATGAAATTGTAATTCATAGTTAAAACAAATCAATAAATACAGACCCCCCTTGAAAGAGATTGAAACTATCTGCTGTGGTTTTCTATACATACATATCAACCCTTTGTAGTAAAGGGTTTTCCAATAAGGGGTCTTAAGAATAATGGTTTCGTTGCTTGAGTGGCACGTAATGACTCCTTCTTGAAAATAAACGTTGTCCAGATCAATACCATCCAATTCCGGCCATAAAAAATAGTTAATCATCTCTCGATAGCGCAATCTATTCACACAGGTACACGTTGAGGATAGCGAGGCTTTTCAACAATAACTCTTAGATTTTCTGCGCCCCAGAAAAGCAATTTTGCTTGCTGACAGAGCCACCGAGGTGAAATTGGGCCTCATGACTCAAGATGATTCTTCGAAGGAACTCCGGATAATTTTCATGCATTTTAACGCCCCAATCAGCAAAGACACGACGTTGTTGATGATCAGCCGGCTTGAGTTCTTGTGTTAACTGGAATTTATAAGCCTTAAGACCCAAATCTTTATGCACAATACGGTGTAATGACGTTTGTGGAATGCCTAATTCCAAAGAACGACGAGGAATGGGCAAACCTGGGTTTTCTTCAACACTTTCGGCTACAACAACAATATGTTCAGCTGTTCTTAAGCGACGTGCACGGGTTGTATTCTGCATATCACTAACTTGTCCCAACACCTCCAATTTGTTTACCAATTTCTGTATTGCCTTCCGACAAGGAGCTTCATAATGACCCAAATTGTTCGAGTTTTACGAACCGTCTCTGCCAAATTTTCACCATTTTTATAATGAATTTTAATAATTTCAATGCTTTGTTTAAGCGTGTGTCGTTCCATTTTTATTAATGGCGTAGTTTCTATTGGTCAAATATCAAAAAATTACAGCTTCGAAAGTGACATCTACCGAAATAGCGGGCTATTCAAAATAACACCTGTTATTGGAAAACCCTTTACTTATTTCGCTTTTGAGTACAATGTTTGCCATTAAAGGCTTAAAGGAAGTCAATACAGATAACAAAGCATTCTTAAATTTAACAATGAGTATTTTATTTATTTATTTATCATATTAACTAGCAATATAACTATAAATAGTAATATTACAATTAAAAGGCACTAGCTATCGGCCTAATAATTATTTATTTTCTATTTCTCTCACAGTCTCAAACAAGCAGACAACGAAGAATTAAAACCTGCTTGAGAAGTGTCCAGTACTGTACCTTAATTAAAGCGTCTCAAAATAGGCAGCTTAATTTTAAGTCGACACGTACGAACATACATATACATACAAACATATGTACATATAATATAACGATGTCGCCTTTTGCACGTTATGAATTTCAATTAAACAGCACGTGCCGAAACAGACGGCTCACTTGACTATTCCTGTTGCATCGAAAAGCAAATTGCCATTCGCCTATAAAAGCTTCATGTGCCGAATATTGGGTGGTGCTGGAAGATGATTTTGGAGTGCATACGTAAGTCAACTGTGCGCAGCTATTTTCACATCGCAGTGAATGCTATCTCAGAACTTCATGGCCCATTAATGTTTTATTAGAGAGTATTAAACATATGAAGTATATGTAGTTTTAATAAGTTCATGTATACCAGTACGTATACGAGTATTTTTAATACATAAACCGCAAGGGATGGCCGTAGATGGTAATTCGGGCTTTATTATTTGTGGATGACAAATAAAGCCCTTAACGCATACAAACACACTAGCTATGGGGCGCATAAAGGTCAAAATAAAGATTTCCATCACTCAAAATAATTTTTTTATTTAGTACTGAAAGTCAAAATTAATGATTAATTTTGGGTCATTTTGTTTAAACTCATTAAAAGGCAAATGTAGCTGGGAACTTTGTTTAGAAGAGAATTCTTCAGACATATGGTATAAATGGCGTCTACATTCTTTGATGGTTATTTGATCGACCTCCTCCTTCAATTTGTGTTGCGCGTCTTACGTTTTTCCCCAATTGTGCAGACCTACAATTTTATGCCGCCTCCTAAGGGTTTTCAAGAGGAGCTTTATCATAGCAGTAATATATTCAGAGGTTTGCTATTGTCGGTCGAGTCGTTGTTAAATTTCCGGGGTGTGAATAATAGTCACTCGCCAATCCATTCGGCTACGGCGGTCGCCCATAAGCTTCATGTAAATATATTTTATAGCGTTGTTCATAGCTTAAGGTTTAAAAATGTCAGCATTAAATTTCCTAGAAGTGTTAACGATGCGACAATACTTAAGGTAGCTGTCGTTTTCACAACTACATACATATATACCAAGTAATTCGACCACTCACTACAATAGTAAACTAAGATATGCAGCATATCCTTTGCTTCCGTAGCTACTAAAATCTGCCAGTAATATGCCAGTGTGGTTGATAAATCATTTAACTTTTAAACGCTGTATCTGAAAGCGGACGGATATTTCAGTCATATTTTGAAAATACCGATCATTTTATTAATCGACAGTAAGAATTTAGGGGAAAGAAGGTTTTATATTTCTACTATATAGTACAAGTATGCCTAAAATATAATCAATTCTAAAATAGGATAGATAGATAAATTATCTGATTTAAAACAAACTCGGTTATTTTCAGCAGCTTTGCAGAATATCAACTATGCTCTCAACGAGCCTATTGTAAGATGCCTCTGATTATGTATAGATTACGTAGAATATACAGACTACAGCTTCAATTTTTCAACTTTTAATTAAAATTTACTTTAAGTCTTTAATTAAGACAAATAATCTGTAATGGCGATTTCGTTTCTCTTAAGAAATATTGACTTTTCATTGTGCTCTAGTCTTTCATTTTCGATTATAAAATAAGTGTAATCCAGCGAAAACTGCTGTGCTCAAGTCTAAAAATAATGAGGGGTGCCTTTATATGTCGGGATTTGGCAACCCTGGTGTTGCAATCTGGCAACTGACAGCTGTATCGCAAAGTTTGACATTATTTGGCTTTTACGTACTCAGAACGTTTTGAAATACCAGCGCTATTTGTGTTGTTTACAGTAACTTAAAAGATTCATCTCGGTCCAAAAATGGAATTAAATCGTGAACACTTTCGTGCGATTATTTTTTACAACTTTCGACATGGATGAACTCAATTCATTTTTTGGCGATGAAGCTCCATCAAGGACCAGTGTTTATCGATGATATGGTGAATTCAATCGTGGTCGTAGTTCACTCCTAGACGAATTTCGTGAAGGTCGTCCAAAATCAGTTGTTGTTCCGAAAACCATTGATGCTGTGCGCGAACTGATATTGCAAGATCGTCATGTGACCAATCGTGAGACTGAGACAATCTTAGGCATTAGTGGGACCAGCATACATTCAATATTGCATAAACATTTGACTGTCAAAAGAACTTGTTCGCGGAAAACCAATCGCCAAAGACGGATCACTCTTCACCAGGACAATGCGAGCTCTCACACATCGGCTCAAACAACTGAATTTTTGAGCATCCAAAACATCGAGTTAATGGGTCATCCGCCGTATAGTCCTGACTTGGCACCGAATGACTTCTTTTTATTCCCGTATGTAAAAAACAAACTGAGAGGTCAACGTTTTTCGACACCTGAAGAAGCGGTTGCGGCATTCAGAATGCATGTTTTGGAGGTACCTCATTCAGGGTGGCAAAAGTGCTTCGACAATTGGTTCAAACGCATGCAAAAGTGTATAGATCTTCATGGAGAATATTTTGAAAAACAATAAAGTGATTTTCGATGATTAAAATTTGTTTTTTTTCTCTAATCCTGAAATATAAAAGGCACCCCTCGTTTTCTCCCTTCAGAAGCGTTGCAGAGAATTCATCATCAACATCATTCCTTCGTCTCCGTTGCGGAGCATAGGGCCAAAGTAAAATTTTCCATTTTGTGCTATTCCCGGATATACGTGCTGCCAGGTCATCTTTTTGTTCACGGCTTTGAATTCCGCTTCTAGGTCTTCCTCTTTTGCGCTGTCCTTTGAGGTTCCAGTCCCACGCTTGTCTACTGATTTCAGTGCCGCCTTTCCGTAGGGTATAGCCAAGCCATCTCCATTTACGTTCTCTTATTTCAGTTGCAATTGGTTTTTGATGGCATCGTCGATGCAATTCGGTGTGGTCTGGCCACCAGATACGTAGAATGCGTCTCAAGCAGCGGTTCACGAACACTTGAAGATTCTGTACAATTTCCGCAGACAGAGAATTGGTTGCCCTACAAATTATCTAACTACTTAAAAACTTCTATTCTTCTTTTTAATTGGCTCGATAACCACTTACGCGAGTTTAATAATGCGCGCCAGTCGTTTCTTTCTCATGTTAACCGGCCAGTTGGATACACCAAGTGAAGCCAAGTCCTTCTCCACCTGATCTTTCCAACGCAAAGGAGGCCTTCCTCTTCTTCTGCTATAACCAGCTGGTACCGCATCAAATACTTTCCATTCGGACGAAATAACCCAGCCAAAGTAACTGCTGGATCTTTATTCGCTGCGCTATGTCTAGGTTAAAAACTTTTTTTTTGTTATTATATAATATATATATAATTGGCGCGTGCACCCTTTTTGGGTGTTTGGCCGAACTCCTCCTCCTATTTGTGGTGTGCGTCTTGAGGTTGTTCCACAAATGGAGTGGCTTACAGTTTCAAGCCGACTCCGAACGGCAAATATTTTCTATGAGGAGCTTTTTCATGGCAGAAATACACTCGGAGGTTCGCCAATGCCTGCCGAGGGGCGACCGCTATTAGAAAAAACTTTTTCTTAATTTTCTCTCTGTGAATTCCGTATGGTAGTCACGCACCAACCCATTCGGCAACTTAATATTAAGAAATGCGTGTACCAAACAAAATATAGATACATAGTCGCAGTATTTTGTGATGTTTTCAAAGTAGGCAGAAAGCATGGCTTTTCACAGGGTCGAGCACAACATTTAGCAGCCTGTACACCGTAGAAGGGCAAAATTTTAGCGTAGAAACAAAAACACCATATGATTTACTCTGTAGACGAATAGAATCAAATAAATAAATAAAGGGTCTTTCAAAAGAGGCGCCTAGATGTCAGTAGTGAATAATACTTAGACGGTACCTTTTTATGTCATATTTGACATTTGTCAAGTAGACAAATGCACAATTTTACACGATAGAACAACGCGTCAGAATTTTCGAAACTTATTATGAAAATGGTTGATCATTAAGAACAACATATCGTAATTCGTAATTTTTTTGGTGGAAATAATCGTTTGAGTGAGTCTACAATTTAAGGAAAATACAAAATTAATGGAAAAATTTAAACCAACAGGATCTGATGAGGATAGCCAGCTCTGGACGTTGAGAATGTTGCTACTGTAGAACAAAGTATTGCTGCACACCCGACACCATTAATATCTCGACGTTCTCAACAATTAGGCGTTCATGAATCAACTCCACGCTTCTGGGGAGTAGCAAACCATCGCATAATTTCAGAGAAATCATTACATCCACTAAAATGTACTGTTTGATGTGGTTTTTGCGCTGCTGGAATAATTGGACCGTTTTTGTTCGAAGATGAAAACGAAAGAGCTGTTACTGTTGACGAGCAGTGAGTGGCCTGAGCTTGAAGGAATAGACATAGATGATCTTAATTTTCAACAGCATAGTCTCACGAGATGGGAAAACATTGCATTATTGCGAACTAAGTTTCCCGGTCAATTCACTTCACGTAATTAGCACCTAGATCAAGCGATGGAACTTCATTAGACTAGTTTTTGTGGTGTTCTTTGAAAAGTAAAATGTATGTGAATAAGCCAATACTGATTCCAGAGCTGAAGCACGACATGTGGATCGTGATTGCTGAACTCAAAGCGATAATATGTGAGCGAGTCCTTGAAAAATTGAATTCTTGTATGAGCTCCTGTAGACGTGCTCATGGTGCACATTTAAATGAGGTAATTGGAAATATATATTACATATGTAATGTATATATGTATAAAAAACCTGAAAAAATCTAAATTTTTACATGCTTTATTTTGAAACAACATCTGGATGCGTCCAGATTTAAAATGTCCACCATTTAAAATTGTATATGAATTATAACGGGAAGCTTTGTACTTTCCGTGGCTATTTGGTCACTGCCTCACTACAACATCGCCCTTTTTGTAATCATTTTCAATTCCACTTAAGGGTCTTCTAAAAAAAAATAAATTTTTAGTTTACCGAACAACGCCGTTTCAAGAAAAGTTGTTATCACATGCGTAGCGGTTAAATATCCCGCCACTACTAAATTTGTGCGTTATCTTATTGTTGTAACTTGAATTTACGTTATGAAACTAGTTATGAAAAAAGGAACAGAAAATTAACTGTAGTATTAGCATATTAGAATGCAAATAAGTTGGGTTAGAATGGAAAAATTTACAATTTATATTCAAATTCAATAGACATATACACCCATATATACTTGACATAATAAATAAGTGTACGTACAACCACACATACGTATGTATATTATTTTATATTCGCATGGTGACGCCCGCTCAGCCAGAGAAATTCCCTCAGAGACAATAGTGGCATATGCATACATGCGAGTACATACCCACATATAAAGCAATCCACAATTGTTTTTTTTAACCACATGCGTATGTGGCTTCAAAATTCCGTTCAGGGAACAGATTTATGCTTGCCTCCAGCACAAATATTATATAAGACCAATACACACATACCTACGAGCTAATGTAGATATGGATTCAGTCAACTGCACTAATATAAAAGTTCATTTGCATGCAAACTGCAAAAAATAAAGAAATAAGTCCTTTGACGAAACACTGAGCATGACTGGAAATTTCATCAGTGTACGCATTTTTATTAAATTTTCCACTTGTTTTTCTTTATTTTTAGTTTTCCAAATCTCTCGCTATTTGATGAACTCAGATTTGGTATTAGGAATCGGTGGTCCGCCATCACCATTTTCGGCATTCACGTGTGTATTGTGGTCCTGGTAGCAGTGAATGCGAGTATACTCGTATACACACACGCGGCCATGGAAAGCACAAAGTCACGTTGCATATAATTCAATAAAAACTCGACATGTCCGTCCAGGAGTTAGAAAAGCTAATGCCTCAACAGAAAATAAGTTTTTATACGCGTGTGTCCGTATAACACACACATACATACATATATGCATATATGAAAATAAAAATCTACATAGCCAGGAGGGCGGCGCGAAAAATTTATTTATTTCATTGGATGCTACAAACTTCAACGGCCTACAGTGATTTATTCATCGATCGTTGGGAGCTGATGCTGTATGCACAAATTCGATCTGGCTTCATTGCATCACTCGTCCACTAAATTTTATTCATTTAAAAATAATTTATTTTGACTATGTTTTTCTTTTACATACCCACATACATATGTACATATTTATTTTAGCATATTTTCACTATTGGCACTATTTGCATTTTCACAATTTTTCCCTCTGACTGAATTGTTCGGCAAATTAAATTTGGTGAGATGCTCTAGGTTTTTTGTGTTTTTTTTTGCTATTTATACCGAATATCCTGGGAAAATTTGCGTTGCGGTTTAGATGTCGTTGCAGCTTCCGGGTGATGTGTTTTAACTTAACAACCAAAGTTATCAGTTTAGTAGATTTCAACAAAAAATGGTAAAAAAAATATTTCCTTTGTTAGAAGGTGGTTCCCTTTTCTAGCATTAAAATGTGCGTAATGTGTTTTAAACGCTTAATATCTTGAATTTTATCGCTTCACGATAAGTGAGTTTTCGATATGTTTTTCGAGCCATGAAAAGGTCTCGGAAACTGTAATTTCAAACTGAACAACTACTTTAGCAACTATTGCAAGCTAATAAAGTAAGCAAAATCAAACCGTTGAGTGAATTTCGTCGAACAGAACGTTAATGTCGGGTGACATTCATTGAAACTATTTATCAAAAAAAAAGCAAAAAGATTAATCCCCAATTTAGTCTGTGAGACCGGCTACCAACATTCGTGTTTTTAATTTTTTTTTTTTGTAAACGGAAAAAGTCAGATCTGTAATGCAAATGTAACAGGCTTAGTACTAATACCGACAAGTACACGAAATTTAGAGTGAAAAAAAGTGTAAGTAAGATGATTTTTTCCAAAAATAATTATTGGGCTGGGAAATAAGTGTATAGCGTTTTTATATTTTCTTTTATTTTACGTCGATCTGACTCATTCGATAGAACTCTTTCTGAACTACAAACCTATGTTAATTGTATTTTTGAGTTATTCAATTTTTTATTAGTTTTGAGACTTAGAAATGGACACCTTTTCTTCTGGGCTTCTCATCGAGGTCAAAAAGCTGCCGAAGCAGTCCGTGACATTTACAACGGCTAAGGAGAAGGTGTCATGGACGAGTCTACAGCAAAGAAATGATTTACAAAGTTCAAAAATGGCGAATTTGACGTCGATGACACGTCCCGCAGCGGAAGGCCTTCTGAATTTGGTGAAGAACGTCTCAAATCACTTTTGAAGAACGGTCGTCAAACTAGTCGTGAATTGGCGTAAAAAATGAACTGCGATCATAAATCGATTCTCAATCACCTTCATTCAATGTGATTTACAGAAAAATTGCGACTCTGGGTGCCAATGAAAAAAACGAAGAAAGTCAAAGTTGGTGGGGCTGGAAAGGCATGGTGAACTGGGAAATGATCAAAAAGAATGCCACGGACGACAAGGTGCTCTACATTACAAAGCTACACCGCGTGAATGAAGCTATTGCTATTCGACTGAAAAGATTCTCAAACTATACTCCTTCCCGACAACGCCAGGCCCAATGTTGCACAAGTTGTCAATGCCGCACTCCAAGAGCTCGAAATGGGAGGTTCTTCAGCATCCGCCGTATTCTCCGGACCTTACATCGACCGATTACCATCTCTTCCGCTCCCCGCCAAACCGTATGAAGGGCGTTGCTTTCGATAACAAAGAGGTCCTTAAAAACTGGCTCAACAACTTCTTGGACACCAGACCAGGCGCTCTTTGGTGGAAAGCAACAAATTGGTCTGGAGGTGGGAAGAGGTTGTAAGCAGTAAAGGCGAATATATAATTGATAAAATTATTGATGTAATTATTGTTTTTTGTTTAAATAAAAGTCTTCGGTAAAACGCTACGAACTTATTCCTCAACCTAATAAAATGAATTTATGAATAAATGAATGATGAAATCTCTCCAAGAAACCACAGAGTACTTACTGCGAGGCCTAGTGCTGTCACTCCCCATTTATGGCTCGAACCAAGTGCATCCAACAAGCAAAAAAATGTAAATTCGATATTGTGATTTTTTTTAATAAAAACGTGCACTATATCGTCCAAATTAAGAGTTACAAGTATCCTTTAAGATTTTGTGCTCTATTTGTAAACGCCTGCTTTGTCTACCTTTCTCTTCTACCAATAAAACTACCGCAGAAATGGCATCCACTTTAATTTTAAATATCGTTTTTTTTTAATTACCCCTTTAGAATAATGCTTTCTATGTTAATAATTATCAACGACGTAAACAAAGATAATCTGGTCAGTTGCACTAATTTGAACTTAGTGGTTGGCAACACTGACTACGAAAACTTCGGAATTACTAATTGCGGTTTCCTCGAATACGTTACGGAAGTTCCGTTCACAACGAGAGTTCGTTCGTAATGCAAATTAGGGCTGTAGGTGGTGCCACAGGCAACATCAATTGATATGTTAGACCGGTGTGGGTGTAGGTATATATTTTTATGTAAGCCATATTCTGTCGATTTCAAATAATGTTGTATTATTATTTATTGTTATTGAGTTAATACCTTAGCCGATAACTGGAAATAATTTGTAGGTTAGATTTTAATTTCTTGCGTTTCATATGCTTAGTTGATATGTTGAATCTTCAAGTTGAGATTGAAAATCTTTATTCATGGTGCGCTACATCTCATCTTTGCTTAAATATTAAAAAATGGTTTCATGTTAGTTACTCAAAACCACGTTTTATTTTTGAAAGCTCCTATAGTATTGCTAGCCATTTCCTGTTGATCAAGAGACCGCTGGGTTATTTTTGGTACAAAATTTATTACTGAAACCTTGACCTTATCATTTCTATACCTTATGCTATTCATGGTTTCATTCGGCGGAATAGCTCGTGTTCTCGGAGCCATTCACATCAAAATTGCTTAACACCTCTTTCATACGTTCTCACCTTGAGTATGCCACTATTATTTGGTGTCCTTATCATCTATTCCACCCCCGTAGCCGAATGGGTTTGTGCGTGACTACCATTCGGAATTCACATAGAGAACGTAGGTTCGAATCTCGGTGAAACACCAAAATTAAGAAAAACATTTTTCTAATAGCGGTCGCCCCTCGGGAGGCAATGGCAAACCTCCGAGTGTATTTCTGCCATGAAAAAGCTTTTCATAAAAATATCTGCCGTTCGGAGTCGGCTTGAAACCGTAGGCCCCTACATTTGTGGAACAATATCACACCACAAACAGGAGGAGGAGCTCGGCCAAACACCCAAAACGGGTGTACGTATGCTCGGAGGTATTTACGATTTACTGATTCTCTTCCATGATATAATGTTCGTTTACTTCTTTTAATTATCAAACCTCTAGAAAGTGGAAAATCTGTTCTCTTCTTAACTTTTGTCTATGTCTGGAAAAAATAAACTTTAATGTTCTAAGAAAAGAAACAAAATTCCTACCCCATTTATGGAAATCATAAGAAAACAAATTATGCCCGAAACGCGCCAATTGCTCGCGCTCTTAACGAATCCAAGCAGATCTGACGTATTTTTAATGTATTTGAGATGTCACAGATTGCTAATATTTCGTAAGTTATACTAATTTCCATGAATCGTATGTAAGACAAATGTAAAATGCATTCAACGGATTTTTATCAGACAATTTAAAATTTATGCGAAAATGTGCGAAGTAACATACCCCTGAGCACATACCTAATCAGACATTTATGCTTTCCAATCATTGTTCAGACGGCAACGAAGTAACATGAGAAATAAAGGGTGATTTTTTAGCTATTATCTTTTTAAACAGTTGGTTTAAACAGCTGACGCACGTTTCGTGTTTTGTTTCACTGTCAAACATCTTCAGTTAGGTCTATAATTTAACCATGAATCGTCTTACAAACGAACAACGCTTGCAAATCATTGAATTTTATTATAAAAATGCGTGTTCTGTTAAGAAATTTTATCGCGCGCTTCTTCCATTTTATGGTCAGTTTAATCAACCCACTGAAGCGGCTGTTCGAGCTATTGTGACTAAATTTAGAACCAAATTTACATTATTGGACATCAAACCACCAACACGCTTACGTAGAGTGCGAACTGAAGAAAATATCGCAGCTGTATCGGCCAGTGTTAATGATGACCATCAATTATCGATTCGTCGCCGTTCGTAGCATTGGGCCTCTGTTACTCAACAACGTGGGAAATTTTGCGAAAGGATTTAGGTGTGAAGCCTTTCAATATACAGCTGGTGCAAGAATTGAAGCCGAACGACCTACCGTAACGCAGAATTTTTGGTGAATGGGCTCTTGGAAAGTTGGCCGAAGATCCACTTTTTTATCGAAAAATTGTGTTCAGCGACGAAGCTCATTTTTGGATCAATGGCTAAGTAATGGGTAAATAAGCAGAATTGTCGATTTTGGAGTGAAGATTAGCCAGAAGAATTGCAAGAGCTACCAATATATGAAGAAAAGGTCACAGTTTGGTGCGGTTTATGGGCTGGAGGTATCATTGGACCGTACTTCTTCGAAGATGCTGCGAACTATGAATGGTGAGCGCTACCGTGAAATGATATCCAACTTTTTTTTGCCCAAAATGCAAGAGCTTGACTTGCAAGACGGTGCCACATGCCACACAGCACGCGTAACAATGGACTTGTTGAGAGGCGAGTTCGGTGAACATTTTATTTCACGTTCGGGACCGTCAATTGGCCACCCAGATCGTGCGATATAACGCCTTTAGATTATTTTTTGTAGGGCTATGTTAACGCTCATGTCTATTCAGACAAGCCTGCCTCAATTGACGCATTGGAAGAGAACATTATAGCATTTATATGTGAGATGCTGGGCGAAACATTGGAAAGAGTATGCCAAAAAAAAGTATGACAAATTTGAAGCGCAGTCGCGGTCAACATTTGCATGAAATAATCTTCAAAAATTAAATTATATGGACTGTACTATCGATTTAAATAAAAATTTCATGCATTTTTCTGAATTTATTTGTGTTTTTTTGAAAAACTTTCCTTTAGCTCTTAAAAAATCACCCTTTAGTTGCGTTGATTTTTCTTATATCACTAATAATAGGACTATGAATAAGTTCGTGCGGTTTTACAACAGATGGCGTAACTTGATTATTATTCCATCGATCCACATTTCCAAACATTCATTGGAGAGCTACTGTCGTAAGGCACAAACGTCAGTATAAGTTTTTTATTTGAAGCGTAAACAACAATATTTTTACCACACTTGAAAATGTCGAATTTCGTGCCAAATAATGTGTTTTTGCGGGGAATTTTTTAATATGAAGAAAAAAGCAGCCGAAAGTCATCGTATCTTGGTGGAAGTTTATGGTGAGCATGCTCTAGCTGAGCGAACGTGCCAGAAGTGGTTTGCACGCTTTAAAAGTGGTGATTTTGGCTTGGAAGACGAAGAACGCGAGGGTGCGCCGCCAAAGTTCATGGATACCGAATTGGAGGAATTGCTCGATCAAGATCCGGCTCAAACGCAAGAAGAGGTTGCAAAAACTTTGGGAGTTGATCAATCAACCATTTCCAAACGTTTAAAAGCCATGGGAATGATCCGAAAGGTAGGCCATTGGGTGCCGTATGAATTGAAGCCAAGAGACGTTGAACGCCGTTTTATGGCATGCGAACAACTGCTTCAACGGCACAAAAGAAAGGGTTTTTTGCATCGAATTGTGACTGGCGATGAAAAGTGGGTCCATTACGACAATCCAAAACGTCGGGCAACGTATGGATACCCTGGCCATGCTTCAACATCGACGTCGGCGCAGAATATTCATGGCCTGAAGGTTATGCTGTGTATCTGGTGGGACCAGCTGGGTGTTGTGTATTATGAGCTACTGAAACCGAATGAAACGATTACGGGGGATGTCTACCGACGACAATTGATGCGTTTGAGCCGAGCACTGCGAGAAAAACGGCCGCAATACGCCGATAGACACGACAAAGTTATTTTGCAACATGACAATGCTCGGCCACATGTTGCACAAGTGGTCAAAACATACTTAGAAACGCTCAAATGGGATGTCCTACCCCACCCGCCGTATAGTCCAGACCTTGCGCCATCCGATTACTATCTCTTCCGATCGATGCAACATGGCCTGGCTGACCAGCACTTCCGTAATTACGATGAAGTCAAAAAATGGATCGATTCGTGGATTGCGGCAAAACCGACCGAATTTTTCACAAAGGGAATCCGTGAATTGCCAGAAAGATGGGAAAAAGTAGTAGTAAGCGATGGACAATACTTTGAATATTAAATTTGTAACCATTTTACGTCAATAAAGTTTCAAATTTCGAAAAAAACCGCACGAACTTATTCATAGTCCTATTACATTCTCAGTTTTGTCGTAAACAAACCACCGTCACATCCGCTGTTAGTCCGCTTTGAGTCTGCTTACCTACATTTTTGCATATTCATTTGTACCTTAATGCAATATATATTTGCATCCTAAACAACATATTTAGTTCTGAAATACATTTATGAAATAATTTGCCATTAAAATCGATTATGCAAGCCCACAGTTTATGTTAATTGCCGCTAATCCAGTTGACTACTACTAATCTGTCAATGCAGCAATGGTAAAAACATAAATTATAAATATTTAATTTGCCATGCAACTGAAATTTCGAATAAATTTGCACATTTACAAATTAATTTAGAATTAGCATCCACTTACTAATCACTTCAATGCAAACTGATAACTAAAAGTCATTTACGAGTGCATATTTGTGCACGTACAACCTCAATTACCCAGGTATTCCATAATCGCTTTTTGGGGCTACCGGGAATTTATTAAATTGAAATACATGCATACATACATACATATGTAAACGTTAAAAAATAGCAGTTCAAATAATAGAAGGTAGATAAAATTATTTCATTCATGAATAATCCATTTTCAATGCTTTTGAATGGCTAAGGCCTAATGTTTAGTAGAGGCAGATTTTATTTGAATGCATGATTGAATAGCATAAACTAATATGGAAAATCTACAACAATTCCTCCATTTGCGAAACACCGCGGGCATAAAGAAAGAGTCTAATAAACAAAATATCAAATATCTTCTTTCATGGTGCATACAAAATTCATGGCAATGCCTATCAAGAGTATCCCATTAGGTGAAAATATGTCTTCACTTTTACTTAGGGAGGCATAGTAAATTAAAAATTTTGAAACCTTTTTTCTCATCATTTTGGTGTTATGACAACAAATGAGTGAAAAACGATAAGTTCAACTTTTTCATTTTTACTTCACATACATGTGTGCATACATTTCTACATACTGTTGGCAAGTTTTGACATTATTTCAAAGCGTTTTCATTTCCTTCGAATGTATTTGGTGGTCAAATGGCTTTTGGTGACGAGCTTGCATTGTCGGTGATAAATTGTGTTGATTTATTTATTTATTATTTATACTAAATATTATTATGAAAACTTTTATACTTTACTTACTTTCTACTTTAGCACTTTTATTTAAGTTTTAAAATCTCTAATAAATGAAGTATATTAATAGATATAAATAAGTGGCGCTTACAGCCTTTTTTAGTGTTTTGGCAGCGCTCCTCTTGTGGTGTGTGAATTGATGCTTTCCCCACAAATGGAGGAGCCTTCAGTTTTATACCGCCTACGATCGGTAGAAGGTTTTTATGGCAGATTACAGAAACACACTCGGAGGATTGCCCTCTCCTGCCGAGGGGCGACCGTTAAAGATTAAAGCGTTTAAGAAATTTATTTTGGAAATATAAATCATTTCTTGTTGAAAATTTGTGGGGAATTTTTGTTTTTTTGTCATATTTAAAAAACATTATTTATAACTTTTAATTTTTTTTTTTAATTTCATCTTTAAATCTTGCATTTAATAAAATAATTTTGGGGAGAAAAATTAAAATTTGTTGTTAAAAATTTTTGAGGGAAAGTTTTAGCTGAGTATAATTAAAAAAAAAATATTCCCCTTTTCTTTTGAAGCTGAAGCTTGAACAAAGCCGAAACTATTTGCTTGTAACTTTTTAAACAGGGAATATGGGATGACGCAACCATGTGATCTTTATAACAATTTTGCCTTTCTCACTGAATCAATCGAATTATTAAAATTTGTACAGTTTCCGTAGCCCTGTGGCAAAAATCAAAATTCAACATTTTTTTTGTCCTTAATATACTTATGAAGACGAATTTGGTATTTTAGAAAACTTCATTTATCTGTTATCAAGAGACGGCCCTAATTTTTGAAAAAAAAAATATTTATACGCAGGGGAAACGTCCTGCAATATTTTAGTCAAAGCATCGTCAGTTTTGGCCTTGTACGGAAAAAATTGACAAAACTACAACTTATGAATTATTAAGTTATATTTTCCATTTTCCATTTACAATTTCTTAGAACAACTTCAAAATAAACAAGTTTAAGTTCTGTAGCTTAGACTCGCTGTATTGCAAATACAAATTTATTTTGTTGAAAATAAAAATTATAATATACTAAAGTTTAAGGGAGTGAATCTAAAAATCATGTAAAGTCATGGTTTTTTTTTTTGTATTCCACAAATAAAAAGTATGGTCTTTTGTGTGTTGCTCTGGACTTATCTACTGCGTAATATTGTTTTTAAAGACTTCGCTTTGACGCTCAGACTGATTACTCGTTCGTGAGATTAGAATATGAAGCCTGCTTTTCGAATTACTCAAAAGTGAGTATGACTATTGTGACCATATATGTATGTGTTCGCCGCAATAACTTTAGCAGTATTGTGACCCTGTTACTTTTTTGATGGCCTGTTGCTTAGTAGCTGATAAGCTGCCGCGTATTTCAGAAGTTATTTCGCGCCGAACGAGTTGTTTAAAAATATGAGCCAATGACGTAGTTTCATTTAAATTTAATTTTGAGTCAAAAAGAAACTATGCTTCTAAGTATTATTTACTAAATAAAAACTTACGTTTCCTTTTCTATTTCATGAAAACTTTCGTGCGCTTGATTAGTTACTGACAGAACTTTGTGACAGAACGTGATGCTGTGTTATAAAAACTAACACTACCCCAATTATTACAGAAGTTGAATTCTCGTGGATTCATTTTTAACCAGGAAATATTCTCCAATTCTAAGCTCCTGAGGAGAACATTTTTCCACAAAATTGAGGGAGTGGGAAATTTGAATTTCGAAACATCTGAATTCTGCATTTTTGACAGGTCCAAGTTTTGTGAGTTGGGTGAAGTAGATAAAATTATTAAGCAATGCATGTTATAGTTTCCGGAAAGTAACAGACAAACTACTGAGTTGGAGCAACAGACACAGGCACACAAAGCTGTAAGAAAACATATTTGCTATAAAGAAAATCCACTTTAATTGACGTAACCTTCGAGAAAACTAAAAATTTGTTTTATTAAAGTTCCCCTAAATTTTTCATTATTAAGGGATGATAAGTACTATAGACTAAATAAAGATCTTTTCCAATATTTTTTGAAGGGACTTCAAAAATCTATGCAGAAAAATAAAAAAGCAATTGGATGTTTCACTTATTTTAAAACTATTGCGCTGGCTGGGCCACGTCGAGCGTATGGATGCAGAAGCTCCAGCAAGGAAGGTGTTCGGATGGTAAGTTAGAGGACAACGACGTAGACTATGCCTCCGATGGAAGGATCAAGTTGAGGGAACCCTATTTTCGCTTGGTGTAACAAATTTGACAAGGCGCGCGCAAAGCAATGCCGCCTGGCGGGACCTGTTACAGTCGGCCTTAATCCGGTAACGGGTTGTGATCCTTGATCAGGACATAGAAGTAAGTAAGTAAGTGAAGTTTTGCGCTTATTTGCTGAAGGTATGAAGCAAAAGGAGATCGGAAAGCATGGTAACATTAATTTGGGTCAATCCACTCTCAATAAAGCTAAACATCATTTGGTTGAGATTTTTAAAAACATTTATGTGCAAAGTGCATGAATGTTGTATGTAAAGTAAAAGCATTCATTTTAAAACATTATCAATCCTAAGCGAGTAGTAGTTTATGTCACCCTCTTTAGCGATAGCGTAGAAGAAATTACTTGGCCTCACCCCTATAGTTAACAATGACCCAAAGTAAAAGAAACTGAATAGAAAGTGCCCTATATAACTAGTTCCAAAAAAGGTAGCCAACTAAAATTATTCGTTTTTATTATTGCCCTTTTTACTAAAATAAATAAAATTATTTCAGAATATAATAGTAAATATTATAATTAAAACACTCAAATTCCTATTCACAAGGATTAAGCATATTTTTGGTTACTTAGTCTCTTGCTAACCTTCACATTGCTGCCTTTAAAAAATTCTCTCGTGATTCCCGGATTTCCTCGTTTTATGTTTACAAGTAACTCTAGTTGGCTCTTGTTTGTGGTTTTTGACCTAAAAACATATTTTTTACTTTTTTTTCCACTGAAAAGTTTAAACGCTTACATTTTTGTGTATTGCTCCCTCATACTTTGGTGGCGGAAAATTCATTTGAAAGTGCCACCACATTCTCCCTCTATTTTGCATTTGTGATATCTCCTTTTCTCCCAAAGCACAATCTACCTTTCTCAAAGTGCATTTTGATAAGAGCAAGGGGAAAGTGGAAAAAATTCCACAGGAAAATGTATTCTTTATAAGGGGAAAGGAAATAGAGAAAAATCTCTAGGGGAGTTTTCAATCATTATTAGGCTGATTAAGTAAAACAAAAATATCTTTGTCGGCAACCACCAAAATTATAGCACTTTTTTTCATAAATATTATTTGCTTAGTACAACACGGGTTCGTAATTACCGAAAGAGGGATAGAGAGCATACTAACTCGAATTTAGTACCATTTCCGAACTATCAGAAATAGTTGCAGTAGGAGATAAATGGCTTACTATACATGTGCCTTTGATTTCCTTTCAGGGTATTAAAAGTAGTCGGTTCTCCTCGCATTTACATATGTATGTATGTATGTGTACATATTGAGAACTGTGCACCCCAAAATATACTAGTCCTGCGTTAATAACCACCCTGTTTTTTGTCTGCAAAGTACTTGAAGCGTAAAGTAGGTGCATTCGGTTGTGTGCGAATTTAATTGTTGGTTTTAAATGTTTTGGCCAGTTGGTTTGTTTGTTTGTTCAATTGTATGGATGTTTGTGTTTTAACGTTTAATTTGTCCATTTTTGAATTTTGTATAAAACCACTGTTGTAATTTCTGCTTGCCAGTAACAGCCGCCATGGCTGAATAGATTGGTGCGTGACTACCATTCGGAGGTGCACGAGGACGATGCCCAGAGCATGAAACACCTCTTTACAGAACAAGTTTTTCCAATAGCGCACATGCAATAGGCAAAGGCAAGCTTCGATTGCATTTCTGCCATAAAAAAAAAACTGCTCATAAAAACCCGTTAAACTGTTCAGAGATGACGTTACACTACAGGGCTTACCATTTGCAGAATAACACTAATATGTGCAGATATCATAAATTAGAGAAGAAATTCGGCCAAACACCTCGCTCAGAATAAATGTATGACTCTCTGACTCTATGACTCTATTTGAAAAAAAAAAAAACCAGTTAAGCCTGAAATAATCGAAATTTTAAATGCTTCATTTTAAAACATGATCTAGGCTCTTTTGAAAGACCCCTTATGCATATGTATGTATGAATATGTGTGTGCAAATGTGCCTATTGTAGATCCTAAGCAATTTAAATAGCGTTGTGTTTATATAATAATCCAAATAAACGAATAGAATGAATTCAAAACGGAACCAACGGGCAAAACATTTGCTCCAAAGCATTTACTTACACAACAGCGAATCACATTATGCCCAACCTTTCCAAACTGGCCGCACTGGTAATTATATGGGTTAGTGGTGGCGTGGTGTAATGTCATTTGTGCCTGTGTCCCGTAATTAGTTTACATATATATGTATATAATTTATTTATGCACGGCATCGTGTTTGTATTTATCCATTCTTGTTTGTGTGTGCATTAAGGTGCGCCGTCTTTGAGGAGGTAAATCGTTTTTGTCTATGTTTAAAAATTAAACCTTAATTTAAAATTTACATAAATGTAACGCAGAAGTGGCCTAAAATTAAATCAGAATGTTTATCTAAGGAAACGCTCTTTCCAAATCAAATACGAAATACTAGCCCACTTTGCTTGACTTCACAAATATTTTTGAGTCGAGTTTGTTTATTTAATTAATTAGACTGCGTTTAAACAGACTAATTCGCTGAGACCATAAAGCTTTAAACTGCGTTGTTGAGTTTGATGTTCACATACACATACATACAATTCAGTTTACGTATTTAATTAGTATTTGATAGCGTACAGTTTGAGGATCAGAGTTCGAAAACCAATGACATGAAAAGTATGGTTTTGTTTCGTTTTACCCATTACGGAGAGGCAAATACCAAGATACGTAAATGAAACCCACAGCAGAAAGTGCGCAGCTACCAATACCACATTGATCAAAAAGTTCCCGGAACAACCGCCAGTTGATGTTCTTAGTCAACTTATTTGAGTTCTGTTCTTTTTGTTAGGTTAACACTCATACTTGATACTTAGATACTCTAAAGAAAACAATCGTTTACGAGCGGCATGAAGGCTTCAGAAGAGATCGTGAGTCCACAAATTAACCATAAGAGAGCTAGCAGAGGACTTGAGCATATCTTATGGATCCTTTCAGGACATTGCAGTTAATGATTTTGCTTTGCGCTAAGTTGGTCCCAAAGAACCTGAATTTCCGAATGAAGCTTCGAATGAACTAAATCCCATAAAACCTAGTCGTTTTCAGTCACGAAAACCATGCTCACGTTTTTGATGGATTCCACCAAATTTGTTTCAGAACGTCAGACATTTAATAAGGCCTATTATTTGGAGATTATGAAACGTTTACTTGAAGCAATTCGCCAAAAAATACAGTATTTGTGGGAATACAACTCGTTGGTTTTGCACCATTTTTTCTGTTTTTTGGTTTAGTCACGCAGAACTTAAAACAAAATTATTTAGCTTGGCACGAACAATTCAAATTAGTCGTCAATATCATAGTTACCTGCCAGTAGATGCTAGGCAATTAGCCTGGAGAATTTTTTCAGAAAATAATATTCCTGCTATTTTGTTTTTGAACAAATTTTTTACTAAATAAGAAAAAATTATTTTGAGTGATGGAAATGTTTATTTTTCCCTTTACGCGCTCCATTGCGTGCCTGTAGGTTTGAGGTGTTTGTACGATTGAGGTACGACGCCACTTACAAAAAATATATGTAAATCTTCCGATAGATGGATGCGCTTCATGTGTGCTTTAAGAATCCGAAATTTTTTTAGTTTTTTTTTTCAAAACGAGCGAAACTGTTTTGGATTACAGCAAATACAATTTTTAATTAAAAGAAAAACTGTTCTCAATAAAATTTCTCTTTTGCGAATTTCATTAAATTTTGAATACTCTTTATTAAGACGAAATTTCATCAAAATGCTCCATTTACATACATTCTAGAGGTATTAAAAACAAGGATCAAAATCATTAATCTTTTTATAACTTTCGCAATTGTTAATTGTTAATGAGCTTTTTGAAATATTTTGGGAAGATTTTTAGGTCAAAACGTACTCTAAAGTGCAACCATTACTGTCTATTTCACTTTATGTCGGGAAAAAAGAGATCCATTTAACGATCCCTTACAATCGAGTTTTGATTGGAGCCTGAATTTGTTCATAAAAACAGAAGGGGTTCTTGCTAATTGCTATTAGAATAAAAGGCAACTCAAAGGTCATTGTGGGGCTGGACAACAAAATTAAAATAAGTTTTGTTACAAACAATAACATTCGCTTTGTTATAGAAATGGTTTAAATTTACCCACCATCAATTTTGTCCCTCATCGTTGTTTTGTTTTTGCTCTATTTGATTCTAATGCCATTTAATTTTCATGATATTGCGATTTAACTATTGTACGGTAAATTGAGTGACAATTAATGCTTAAAATGCCGAAATGTTCTTAATTGCCAATTAGGGGTCTGAACTAGATAAGTAAAAAACAAAAAAAAAAAATAAATATTTTTCAAATATAATAACTTCAATCAATCACTTCCATTGTGGTTATTCTGTTAACCCCAAAAACATTTACGCTGACCCACATGTCAAAGAGCGAAACGACCATTACAGAACTTCCGTCAACTAAGCGCGGTTGAGCTCCAACTTTGACTGGAGCAATTGAAAATTATTTAGTACGATATTTACTGAGAATGAAGTTAGCAGAGCTGCAGCACTGTACCTGGCAATTTTTCGTACGGCTTCTTTATAGGCTCTGCCGTATTTTTTTTTAATATCCCTAAAATTTGTGGCATTCGTTGCAGATGAATAGATGTAAATCAAATACTTCCAAAATGTTATCAACTGGGATTGATTAAAACCAGGCAAACGCAAATGGGCATACCACAATACAATCACTTATTTTATTTGTGCGTCTTGATATTTTCCTACAATTTTGTTTGTTGAATATGTAATCCGGCATATGAAGGTTGCAACTACGAGTTAAATGGTCCATTCCATCAGTTCAGTTGTGTTATTGATTCGATTGTTAAGTACACTGCCAAGCTGCGCCGTCTTGTTGGAAGCAAATACCCCCGATGTTTAATTTTCGGAAACAAAAATTCAGCCTGCATGGCTCGATAGAGCTCACCATTCACTGCAATGGCAGCTCCTTCCTCATTTCGAGAGACATAAGGACCGAACAGATTTTTTTTTAAGAAAATTTCCGCAATTTGGACGCATTGCTCTGGCGTTACACGATTCTTGATGACTTGACAAACCTCACTGAATATAGAGGTAGTAATAAAACTCCGAAACATAGAATGGGAGCGCAGAGGCGAAGCAAAGCGAATACGTTCGATGTAGAACACCCAACAGATGCGTCGCCCAAAGAAACCATTTTGAAACAGATGTCCTGCAGAGGTGACTGTATGCACGAACAGACGACAAGCACGAACGCGTGAGGTAAAGCCTCAAGATGAACCCAAACAGACGACAAGTCGACATCGAGTAACGATATCGCAATTTTCCGTTACCATTGGTCACAAAGCAATTGAGGCTATCGATAGCATATAACCCCAATTAAGAGAGGAACCTAGACGGAGGTACCTGGTGTGTCTAAAAGGCATAAACACGGCTTCATTTTGATGAAATATCCCAGGGTGGAATCAGCCGAGAGGGGAGGAATGTTATATTGTTAGTGGGACCATGCATCACATACCACTGGCACCTTAGATGATGTTTCTGACATTTTCAATTTTAACCTCCTCTGAGTCGGAGTCTGAGTTAGTGTTTTTTATATGAATACAAATGTTGGCCCAGTGTGGAATTGTTTTTGTTACTTGCTTGCCGCCTTGATGCCAGAAATTAAAAGCTTTTACATGTATTTAACAGTCATTCCACTCTCTAACTCACAATTATTCCAATTCCCACACTTTGCATTTTCCCCTTCCACTCGATTGCCTGTCACTTAGATATTTCAGCCTCCTTGTTGTTGTTAACGGTTGTTTTTGTCGTTCTTTTCCACCAATAGTTTGTTTCACCTGTAATTACCTTCTTGTCCTTTCCCTGCCAATCCTAACACAATAACATTTAATGAGTGATCTGATATTCAGCTAATTACACTAATTAGACACAGATTGCTACCCAAAAAGCCACATGCCCCACCATATAAAATCCGTCCTTCCATATAGCATAACCACCGCATTTTTTTGGCGCCAGTGCTTTCGTTAATTGCTTGAAGATTACCACATTGACGCTACTTTCTGCAGCTCTGTTACGAGCGATGTAACTAAGCAAATGCATTAATCTTAACATAAATAAAAAATTCAACAAAAAATTATAATTTTGTGCACCCCTATTTAAATAACCTACTTAATTAGATTATGTAAATGGTCTTAGATTTTTGAAATTAAGTTTAAGATAAACAAACTGTTTTATTCAATACTCCAGGCGACTCGACACTCTTATTTGGCCAAACTGTTTGAAACCAGAATAACAGTACACATCTCCTCAGAATATCTGACGAGAATAATGAAATTCTGCATAATTCGTCATACCATGAAAACGGCCTTGCAAAGGTGTTCTAATACTTTCTGTTTTACTACATACGTTGACTGCGGGATGTTATACATAAGAATGCGTTTACATATACTAACTGTTTGAAGGTATGGTCTAGAAATCCAAAGCTTAATACAAATTTTCTATATCCCTGATATATATAATTTATTATTCAAGCAATTGATGTAACTGCACAGCAAAGTTTCATTAAAGTCAGTTAAATGACTATACCAAAAGATAAATAAACGAAAATTACTACCTTTTCAAGGTTCCATACATTTTGAGGAATTGGGTTATATAAATTCTATGCCGGACTTTCACGAAATTCGCTATGGTCACGAAACACCGAAATGGTAGAAAAAGTTCTTTTTAATGGCGTTCACTCCTCGGCAGACAATAGAAAACTTCCGAGTGCATCTCTGCCATGAAAAGCTGCCGTCCGAACCACATCAAATGAATTAAGTGTCAAATATTTTATTTTTTATAAAAACATATACAACAAAAACTATATAATATATATAAGTTAAATTTTCAAATTTTGTGTAAAATTTTACCAAATTCAAAAATTTTCATGAAAATTTTAAACCTGTGAGTCAAAGTCTTTGGGAAAATCTCGAGTATGAAGTTTTATAGGCCATTGAATTTTTTATAATGTGGCCTCGGGCAATTATTTTTTGCGACGGTCTTATGCATTTTCTCCATACAAAATTAAATTTCGATCATTCGTTATATGAAGGAAATGCATAGCGCCGTCAACAAAATAAAAATTATCAAAAATCAAAGGCAATTTGTAGTCACTTGGAACTTGTATTTCGTAATAATGAAATTGTAAGCGCTATAAAACTGCATGCCCTGACTCTTGTGAAAAGGTTTAGATTTTGGTGAAACTTTGCTGATTTTTTTTAATTTCCTTAGAAAATTTTGAGCTTGAAGATATATAGTTTTTGCTGTAGTATAGTATATATAAACTAAAAAAAAATAAAATAAAAAATAAGTACAGTAGATTCTGTTTATATGCGGTTTTGAAATAGTGCGGTTTTTTTTTAATTAAAAAATGCATGTTGACCTATCGAGAATTTACATATAAACAAGATTCTAAACCAGCTAAGCAAAAACTTATCACAGATTATATCAAAAATGCTAACCCTACAAGTACGGAACCGCCTGCATAACTATCTAGATCAGACGTGTACATTTCCTCAAGTGACGGAAGTGATTTTACGCCAAATCCTAAACGAATGCGCAACATGCGGGTATTGTCTGATTCTATTTCTGACGATGTAAATTTATTTATATTTATAATATGGGACTAGTACCCTTTTTTATGCGATTTTATTACATTATTTCAGATTTATGCGGTTCTTAGCACTTTTGAAACGTATCTATAGTTTTACTATAGAACACGTCGCTTTTTTTATGCTGTTTTTTTATGCTGTTTTTTTATGCTGTTTCTTGCGGAACGTATATACCGCATAAAAACAGAATCTACTGTATATAATATACAGCATATATAAATAGTATATATGTATAGTCCATTGTACTGCACCAGGGTTGCCTTTTTAATTTTCTTTAAATCTACCCGACGTCCGAAGAAATCTGAATAGATCTTGCCGTACCACGGGGTCAAGGGGGTCGCTTCTTAACCCATCAGCGAACGTCGGGCAGTCGCACAAAAACTGGCCCGCCGTCTCATCCTCCTCTCCACATGCTAGGCAGAGTGCCCCGTCTGAGATGCCTACCTTTTCCATGTGCTTCACACATAGAAAGTGGCCCGTCATCACTCCAACCAGCTACCTACAGTCCGTTCTGCTTAATGACAGGAGGATCTACCATAGTCAGTCGGACATGACAGGTAACATCAGTTTCGTCCATCTGCAGCCTCCCTCACGTGTCCCGGGTGCCATATTAATCGATCAGAATATTATGTCTACCGGCACAGTTCAACCTGGATTTACAGGACTCAACTACCCATAAGCGCAGCTTTGCTGTCGCTGTAGACACGCACGAATCTGCCTCTCCAACTGTTTTCCACAACAAAGTTCATTGCTTCTTGAACAAAATTCTTCTTCGGTTACTACCACTTACGAGTTCTTTCAGATACAACCGACAGCAACAGCATGATACCGATTATATCGATACTCCAAAATGTATATGCGTGGCATATTTGGGGCTAAAATATAAGCAATAGAAAGGTCTCAACACTTAAATGGCAGACGCAATTGCCAAAATTTCCAATCTGATAGCTAAGCTGTCCTCAAACCCAACCATAACCTTAACGCACTTGGCATGCTTAACCAAGTTCCGAGTCTCTGAATACCAGGTCATTATTTGCATTGAAGAAAATGAAATTGTTGAAAAACTCTGAAAGAAAGAAGCAACAACTCCCCTTATATGCTCAGAGCGCTTCTGAGGCGTGCGCATGTGGGCACTGAAGAAGAAACTACTAGCAAACCATACTGACACTATTTAATTAGATTTAAAATACTCCAAACTCAGCTTTGGAATTATCACGAGAATTGTGGCAGGACAATTCAGGCTGAACAATCCACTGACAAACTGAGAACTAATTGGTGTGAAACCTGTAGATCTTGCACCTCAGGAATTATGATTAAAAGGTATTCCCTAAATCCTTAATATTTAAGCAACGTATCAGTACTTCGCCCAACCCACTTAAATGAAAATTAGCAAGATAAACCTTAGTTTAAAATTGTACATTAAAAAATAGAAATTACCAAAAATATTCAGCTCAAATTAATTTTACGATTTACAAAACATAGTATTAAGAATCACACTTGGATTATTTAATTGCATAATCCTATACAGAGCCATATTTTTTTATCAAAAACTAAACTTAGTTTTCGAGTGTATTTTATTGTTATTATTAAACCGTTTAAGTAATGATTAAATATCATATTTTTATAAAACTCATAATGGTTACGGTCTCTGTAAAATACGTCACCGCTTTAATCTAAAATATTAATATTTTTAACATTTTTTATAGAATGTATTCAACAAACAAACAATCAATGGGGTGCGTAAAGTTCCAAATCACTCAAAATAATTTTTTTTATACAGTAAACAAGTTCTGCAAAATCAAAATTGATGGTTAATTTTGGGCCACCTTGTATATTATTATAACTGGCACACGTGGCCTGTGATTTTCTTTCCGTTTTCTTTAGCAAATCAGTGTGTTAATGTGTTGAGAGCGCTAAAATGGTACGGAACCGCTTTCCAAAACTATGGAGTCTATGCAATTTTGTTTGTTTTTGTTTTTCTCTTTTGTTCGTGCCAATAATAACTTACTGAAGTGAAATTAATAGCCGCAGTTACGGCCACGAAAGGCATATGTAGCGAGCATGGAATGCAGGTTATGGATGACATTGACCGCGTCTGAGTAAAACCGCCTTTAAAATAGCGACTTTTTGTGCGTGAGTCGGGTCCTCATTGTGCTTGAATTGGTTTCCGAGAGAATTTTAAATAATGGCATGGTAGCTTAGCATTTTTTTCGCCCTTTACGATTCTTGTTTGCATCAATTTGTAGCATAAAATTTTTCACGTGGAGTATTGGAAAAAGTTGTCTGATCATTTTCGTGCAAACTAACGCCTTGACCTCAAAAACTATTTGAAGCTAAAAAAAGAGAAAGTTATGGAGAAAACTAAGGGGAAATATGCCAAGTGCGTAATAAGGCTACTCCAGCACTTTGCTGAAGTATTCTAAAGTGGTTTCAATCTCAATCGGCAATGATGCTTTTGGATTTGAATTCAGATGCGAAAAAGTGAAGCTAAAGGAAGCAAAGGAAGAAACTTTAATAGAATGAGTGAGATGGTGTAATTACAAACCAAATTTAACCCACTACATACACGTAAAAATAACGCATGCAAGTAAACAAGAATTAAATATGAACATACGTACATGGTAGGTAGGTAGGTAGGGTGGTTGTCGTGAGACACACTTAGACCTTCGGCAGGTCCATTGCGTATACGTACATATGAATAGTTGATTGAATTTGGCTATAAACAAAATACATATATTTTTAAATGGGTTTTTTTTATTGGAAAGAGTAAACCTTGCCACCGAACATGAATCACAATTACATCCATTTTCAGCTATTAAACCTTGAATTCCATTTTTGTAGTCTTGAATCATTTCTGGATTATTAGCATAACATTTCTCCGAACTCAAATCGCAGCTTTTTTGAACAAATTATAATAAATTTGCATGTTAAGGCACGACTGTCGTTCTGAAATCTTAGCATTTAGCTTTGATCTGATCAATAATTCAACAAGTCATCAAGTCAAATATGCGGATGGTATTGAATACCAGTAGAGAACAGAGCGTTCCCAAAATCTTACAAGTAATAACGAACGTGGTTATGCACATCATGAAAGAATTACCTTACAGACTAGCAACAAAGTATACTTAAATCCAATAATAAACTTATTAAATAATTGAGTTCAAAATTTGTGGAGAAGCATATCCCGATGGGGTAAAATCAAGCACCTGTGACTTAGAAAACAAGTTCAGTTCTCGGAGAGCGCGAGCAACAGCTGTATTCCTTGTATATATAAATAGTTTTGTAGTTTTCCACGTAAAAAGTGTAGACATTTTGGTGACTTCATTATGAACTATTTAAAACTTATCCTCTCATGTAAAACTGGAAAATCAGTGATGCCAATAATTACTTTTTAGATAAATGACAAGGAAGGGAAAAATCTTCTCTTTTCCAAAGACCTCAAACTAATTGACAAAAACCGAGAATCGTAAGATGAAATAAGAATCTCAAGCCATAGCGAACGTAATGCATATTTCAGAAACTCTTTTTTGGATGTAGTTCACGGCTATTAACTGAAAATTTAATAGCCTATGGTCGTCAAATTATAGTTGCGTATTCCAAAAGCGAACGGACGAGAACTGTGTATATGAGGTTAAATGCGTACGGATCGCAGAATTCTGAGGTATTATTGGTAATATGACTTTTGAAAGAAAACTTGGAGTCAAATATCAGTTCAAGATCATTTTCAACTCTCCATTACATTATGTGGTAGCTTACATGGTTATCGATAGAGTACAGCGTGTTCATAGAATTCTGACACCTAGAAAACGTAATGTGAAAGCATTTTTTTATGTTTAAGGTAAAGTCATCTATCTAACAGGTAAGTCCCAAATAACTTTAAGGTTGAAGAATAAAATCCTAGGCAGGCTTGTTCACAAGAATCGACACAGCTATAAAAACGCTCATCGGCTGAGCACCATCCTTTGACATGAGAGAGAATAGTACGCTGCCAGAATGAAAACTAAAATTTTGGCTAGGGCTCGAAACGGTTGTGGTAGATGCGTTTAGTGCGGCATATCTCACGATGTTTGCATTGCATCGAATCATAAAACATAAGTACAATGATTTAAATAAGTTCCTTATTCGTCTCGCCAATTACGAAGAAATATTTGTAAGCAACTACACCAGGTCAATAAGTTTTGCGGTTAGATAAGAGGAAAAGTTGTTACTAGTCTAAATTTTTTTGTTATGCTTGTACACTTTTCGTTCATATGAAATATGTAAAGTTTCATTTTAATCTGTAAATTTATTCTTTGTTTGCACGCGATTTAGTATCGACGTGTCACAGTATTTTCTACATTGGAAAGAATCAAGTATCGTGCAGTGATTGAATTTCTATTTTTGGAAGGTTTAAAAGCAAAGGAAATTTATAAACGAATGTTGAAAGTGTATAAGGATACAGAATTTAAATGTGGTCACACAAGCCTTGAAGACGGTCCACCATAAATCGTAGAAAAAATACGAATATCGATTGGTAAATCGTTGAGTGACTGAAAGAGATTTGGTCCTAGGCATGTCGCACAGTGTAAGCAATAATTTGACTGAAGTGTTGGGTTTCAGAAAGCTGTGTGTACAATGAGTGCCGCGTTCGCAAACAATGGAACAAAAACACATTCAAATACGACTTTCTCAGCAAAATTTCGAGCATAAACGAGCTTGTGTCCAGAAATCGGCTACGAATGTGTTAGCATCAGTTTTTTGGGATGCGAAAGATATTTTCTTTGTGGACTTCTTGTAAACTGGTAAAACCATAAATGCTGAATATTAAAAAAAATTATTTTCCATCAGGACTATGAACCCTGTCCCAAGAGCATTTTGGCAATGGCTAAAATCCATGAATTAAAATTCGATTTGTTGGAGCATCCACCGTATTCAGCAGATTTTACCCTTAGCTTCTTCCATCTGTTTTGGAAATCTAACCTGTTTCTAAGACCTAAAAAATGCATGCGTGGACAGCGTTCATCAAATGATGAGGTAAAAACAGATATGGAAGCGTATTTTGCAACCCTTCCAGATTCTCACTTCAGGAATGAAATTCGTTGGAAAAAGTGTATTGATGTTTGGGGAGACTATAGTGAATAATAAAGTGTGATTCAAACCATAAAATTGTGTATTTCTTATCGAACCGCAAAACTTATTGAACAACCTAGTATATTTAACTTTTCAAAATAAAAATAAAAATAAAAATAACTGTACCATTTTCTACTTTCGCACAACTAATGCACAAACTGAACCCACAGTGTATAGAGTGAGCCAAGTAGACAAAACAAATAAAAATGAATACATTATTCATACAAACATAAATATTTCACAATTCGTTTAAATGCATTGGTTGAAAACTTTTATTAAGTGTCATTAGTTTTAACCCGAATGAAATTACTATTCAGTTTGTGCAATATAAAAAAACTAAATTAGAAAACAAATGCCGTGAACTTCGTGTGCTTTGTGCAATAGCACTAAATGTGCTGACTCGATGTTTTGTATGCCACATGACGAATTTGATAAAAAACAGTGGGGAATTGCGTGCCGTACTTCATTGCTCACATTTGTAGCAATCATTTCAGTTCCAACGACTTTTCTGCTTTAGGCGTGCAGCGAAAGCGATTGAGTTCAGACGCCAACACAACACAGTTTTTTCCTCAAGCGAACTCAAAAGCTGAAAATCAGTAAGAGGCGTAATGGAAAATTGAGCGAAGCTTAGTTAAGTTAACATTGATATTGCCACATATTTTCAATATTGAAAACTCAGTATTGGCCGATCCCAGCATTGCATATTTCATGGGTCTTCATTTGCTATTTAAAAAATACCCATGGCGTACGAAAGCATTTAGAATTTTTAAATAACTGTAAACGAAAATTTATGCCAAATCCAATCAATTTTAGGACTCAAGATGCAATTTGTGGATTTGTTCAGGTTTCTAATGACGATAAAAAACAATCTTCTTTGCGATATGTGTTTTGTGGTGAAATATTTTTTCTCTGGTCTGGCCAAGTTACTTCGAATTCGATACATTTGTGAAAGTGGTCACTGAACCATGCAACTTTGTCCGAGTTATTTTGGCTCGCAGACTAGATGGACAATGGAAGCGACCGCTTTTCTACGGGCTTGACGCTAAAATAACAATGAATATCTTACTGTGAAACTTCTTACTGTGAATAAGATATTCACTGTTATTTTAGCGTCAAGCCCGTAGAAAAGCGGTCGCTTCCATTGTCCATCTAGTCTGCGAGCCAAAATAACTCGGACAAAGTTGCATGGTTCAGTGACCATAGGATATTCACTGTTATTTTAGCGTCAAGCCCGTAGAAAAGCGGTCGCTTCCATTGCCCATCTAGTCTGCGAGCCAAAATAACTCGGACAAAGTTGCATGGTTCAGTGACCATAGGATATTCACTGTTATTTTAGCGTCAAGCCCGTAGAAAAGCGGTCGCTTCCATTGTCCATCTAGTCTGCGAGCCAAAATAACTCGGACAAAGTTGCATGGTTCAGTGACCATAGGATATTCACTGTTATTTTAGCGTCAAGCCCGTAGAAAAGCGGTCGCTTCCATTGTCCATCTAGTCTGCGAGCCAAAATAACTCGGACAAAGTTGCATGGTTCAGTGACCATGGGATATTCACTGTTATTTTAGCGTCAAGCCCGTAGAAAAGCGGTCGCTTCCATTGTCCATCTAGTCTGCGAGCCAAAATAACTCGGACAAAGTTGCATGGTTCAGTGACCATAGGATATTCACTGTTATTTTAGCGTCAAGCCCGTAGAAAAGCGGTCGCTTCCATTGTCCATCTAGTCTGCGAGCCAAAATAACTCGGACAAAGTTGCATGGTTCAGTGACCATAGGATATTCACTGTTATTTTAGCGTCAAGCCCGTAGAAAAGCGGTCGCTTCCATTGTCCATCTAGTCTGCGAGCCAAAATAACTCGGACAAAGTTGCATGGTTCAGTGACCACTTTCACAAATGTATCGAATTCGAAGTAACTTGGCCAGACCAGAGAAAAAATATTTCACCACAAAACACATATCGCAAAGAAGATTGTTTTTTATCGTCATTAGAAACCTGAACAAATCCACAAATTGCATCTTGAGGTCATTTTGAAACTTCACGAAATAAATTTCGCAGTTGTTGCCATTGCTTCTGGCATGCGACCCTCCAATCAAGCTCTTTGGCGAGAATTCGCCATTTCTATTTATAGGTCTACATATTTGTTTCGACGTGTTGTATGTACAAAAGTTCCTCATGCATTGAAGTTGATAAGAAACCACTTCATTCTAGAATGAACTAGACGAAAACATGAACTGAAAATTCAGGACAAGATGTGTAAGCCAGATGATCACAGTCGTGCTCTCTTTATACTATCACTAACACGAAGAGATGGTAGAATTATAACAGGCGTGCTGATGCGACATAGCCCAGCAGCAGCGTCTGCTTATAAGAAAGGCGTCTCTCACCGCGAGGAATGCGCGAAATGTAGGGAGCATCTTCTTTGTGTGTTAAGCATCTTCTTTGTGGATGTACTGCTTTATTCAAAACAGGCTTAAAATATTTGGGGGCACTACAGTTTGACGGATTGGAAGACATCTCAGCGGTGGGGTAGAAATGTGTCCTTCGCTATGGGCCGAATCGGTCCAAAAGTGGGCAAAAAGTAAAGTGAATTTATTTGTCAAACTTCGCGGGATTAAAATTTCGCTCTAGTTATTTTTTTCATGAGTTGGCAGCACTGTTAATAACATCTGGGCCAACTTTCATGTGAATGTCATTATCAGTAATATATTTACGCTTGTGTTTACCAAACGACCAAGAGTGCATTTTTTGATTTTTACAATGTCTGATTTGATTGAGCAGAGAAGTGCCATCAAATTTTGTATGCGGAATGAAATTTCGGCTGCGGAAACGTTTAGCATGTTGCAGAAGGCATTTGGTGATTCGACCATGTCGCAGAAAAATGTTTATAAGTGGTACAAAGACTAGAAAGAGGGTTGAGAACGTGTTGATGACTTGGAGCGCTCCGGACGACCATCGACGTCAACAGATGACCAACACGTCAATAAAGTGAAGGAGTTAGTGCTCAAAAATCGTCAGTTGACTGTTAAAGACCTTACTGATATGATCGAAATATCAGAAGGATCTGTGAAAACCATTTTGAAAGACCATTTGGGCCTACGAAAAGTGAAATCTCGTTCGGTACCGAAAACTCTCAATTTCTTGGAAAAAAGTCGTCGCGTTGATGTGTGTGAAACAATGCTTTCAGACTATCAGGACAAGCTCAAATGCATCATTACGGGAGATGAGACGTGGATTTATGCTTACGACCCTGAAACAACCGACCAATCAAGCGAATATCGTGCTAAAGGCGAGGCCAGACCGAAAAGAGCACGTCAAAGTCGTTCAAAAATAAAGGTCATGATGACAGTTTTTTTCGATTTTCGTGGTGTGGTGCACCTGGCTAAACTGTTAATAAAGAATATTATTTGAGCGTTATGCGTCGTTTACGTGAAGCAATTCGTCTAAAACGCCAGAATTAGGGGCCAACAACTCTTGGTTTTTGCATCACGATAATGCACCGTCTCACACTGCATTCGTTCTTCGTGACCATTTCGCCAAAAATTCCACGCATATCGTTCCGCAACCACCGTATTCGCCTGATTTGGCTTTTGGCTCCGTGTGACTTCTGGCCATTCCCAAAACTCAAGAGACCACTCCGGGGAACGCGTTTCGAGTCGATTGAGGAGATAAAGCTGAATCGAAGAAGGTGCTGATGGCTATACCGGAAATGGACTATTTGGCATGTTTCGGGGATTGGAAAAATCGTTGGCATAAGTGTATTTCATCGAGAGGGGATTATTTCGAAGGGGATGAAATCGATTTACAAGAATAAATAAAGATTTTTCATTTTACAACCAAATTTACCTTACTTTTTGCCCACAGTAGTACATACATAAATCACTTCAAATACAAATTGTCAAATAAGCATGTTGGCTATTTTAGCACTTCTGGCTATTTTAGCACTTGAAGTAAAAAATAAAAAGATTTTCTCTATGAGTGCTTTGTGACCATGTATCATATTATAGAATTGTTTCATGCCAAAATATATTATATCTATCATATAGATTTTTCAATAAAATATTTCCTCGGAACTGGACTAGAATAAGAAAGTTGTTGATATTTTAAAACGATCTTCCAGAATCCTTCTTCTAGCTGGTCGAGCATTAACGGATGTTCCAATTTCTTCCGACAGGGCACAAGAGGATTTTTTGCGATACTTGAGAGACTCGCGTATAAGTTTTTGGCCTTCCCGTACACTAGTGAGACGTTTTCTTCCACTTTTTGATTTATTACAGTGGAATTTTGTTTAAGTTTGCACTAAAGAGTATTTGCAAATTGACTGCCAAATTTGAAATGCCAAAATATTTTAAGAAACCTTTAAAGATGCCACTTTTTAAACTTTACACATTAAGTGTGCCATGACTTTTCCCATAATACAATTTCTTGTTGTAATCAAAGGTTAAACACACTAGAGGACACATTTGCAAAAAGCAGCGGCCACTTAGGTAGTCACATTTGAAATTACTTGAATTTTAGTGGGGTGCCTAAGGAGTGGGATTTGGCCAAGGCTGTATACATATATGCTGTACAAACTCGAAAAATCAATAGATTTTGCTTACTGATTTCTGGTTCTTAAAAGTCTGTAAAATAAAAAAATCAACGCTCGAATCGCCTCATCCGTGCGCATATTGGCAATGGTACGAAAAAAAATTACGAACAATTATTATCGTATTTTAAGCCTCACTGCGATTTAGATTGTATTTTTGATTCACAATAAATATAGAATTGTTTAAATAATTTAAAAATTACTTGAATCGAGCAAAACCTAACATGTAAATACTTTATTTCTCTAGCGAACGATGATAGCGATGAAAAAATAATTATATAATAATAATTATTATTATTATAATTTATTTTAGAAAGTGTGTTTATAAACCATTCATGCCAAAGTTTTTAAATGATCTCGTTTGACAGAAGAGGTTTTCTAGTATATTCTGGAGGAACTAAATTTGAAATAGTTAGATGACAAAGGAGTGCATCCATTAGCAACCGCTCTATCGGCTTTGGCAGCGAGTACTCAGCAGGAACTGGAAACCTCCTTCGGCATTGCCTGTAAAATAACACCGACCGCTCTGCAACTTCTTTTGCTTCGAGTTCAGTTTACTATAATTGGTCCTAATAGTAAAATTTATGTAAAATTTTCCTTTATTTCTTCACATTAATTAATGTTATTTATTTTCTTTTTCTTATTTTCCATTTATTTGCGCTTCCTTTACTTCCTTTCATTGCACTTAATTCCATTACATTCCTCTCCGTTAAGTTTCATTTGTTTATATTTAATTATTTCATTTTGTTTCTTTAAACCATACTCGATGACATTCACTTTGTGGCTGTCTTAGCTCATCCCCACGTGACCAAAAAACTTGGGTAATAAGAAAAAAGTGTTGCTTCTGTTTCTTGCCGATAAGAGAAGCGTAGAAGAAAAAAAAAATAGTTGTTTGTTTACCTTATAAAGGATTTCCGGTTGCACATTGTGTCTACATTTAAAAGTGGCGCTGGACCCGCGTTCCACGTACCGCGGTACCACCAATTGCACGTCCAGCTCAGATTGTCCATCTGCAATGGAAAAGAAGAGAAAATCAACATAAGAAACTGTAAGATAAATAAAGTTGTTTGCACTTAATGTAAAAATATTTCGCTCAACTAAGTTTTTCCCCAACGTGGCGTTACGTTCACACCAGATAATACCAGCTATATGTAAATGACGACAGTAAAAGGAAATCCGTCAGAGTGAAACACTAAAAAATGTGGGTAACTTAGAAACAAAACTTGCTCACTCATGCTAGAAATACATACAACCCCCGAAAAAAATATAGCACCTCAATATTTTGATAATATATATATATTTTTTTTAATCTTCACTATTTTTCTATAAATGTATAGCTCATTGTCTAACAAACCTCATTTTTCAAACTTTATACAACAGGTGAAAAAATTAGGCAAGTTTTCATAAGAGTTTCAATATTTTTAATCAGAATTTAAAATAATTTGGTATATATGATTTTTGATAATTTTTTTCCTTGACAAACCCATGAAATTTTTCCCATGTGGGGTAAATTCTTTAATATCAAAAATCAACGAGAATTTCGAGCCAGTTGCGAGTTGTACTTTATTAAGCTAAAATTTAGTGTGCTATAAATCATACCAATTTTTACTATGTTGTAATTCCGATTAAAAAGTTTTAAATTTAAATAAAATTTGTTTAATTTTGTATAAATCTTGTGAAAAGTTTGAAACTTGGATTAATATGGTTTTTATTATAAAATGAGCCATGTTTTTGTATTGTAAAAGGTAATTTAAATAAAAAAATAAATAAATAGTCAAAACTTGTCATAATGTTCAGGTGTAAAATTTTTTTCGCAGGCTGCACATATACAATATAGGCAATATTTAAGAAATCAACCTTAATTCCACCTAATTTTGTTGTTGGCTTATTCAGTAGGCTTTTTCATGTCGAAGCCTATAAAAAGTAAAGAAACTTAGCTAAGTTCTTTGATTTAACACTCTACACAAGCAAGCATGTTATGGTACAGGAATGGGAAGTGTTGAGTGGGCCCTCATTCTCTGATCACAGATACAAAAGCTTTCAGGTTATATTCCGCTTAAAAAACAAGCTTATATCCTTTAGAAATCCTAAGAATACGAACTGGGACTTATAGGGATATACTATCAAAAACACCAATGATACCCCGGAAATACAAGTCACACGTCGCACTTGAGAAAGGGGTTGAATTGTTTGCAACTACTCTCGTCAAAGCCTTTAAAAGATCCTGCCCTCCAAGACGTAATAGACGCAAGGTGAAGCCTCCTTGGTGGAACAGGGAATTAGGAGCACAAAGGCGTAGGGTACATGAATTCTATAGGTTAGCCAAAGTTGCTGACAATGAGTTCTGTTGGAAATAGTGTAAGGATCTACTAAAAGTATACAAGAAAGAGATACGTAAAGCCAAGAGAGAATCCTGCAAAGACTTCTGTAGCAGTATGGAAGACACTAATGATGTGGCTAGACTTAGGAAACTGTTATCTAAGAATCCGTCTATGCCCAGAACAATACGAAAAATCAACGGGGAGTGGGCTGACAGCTGTGAGGACTCTCTAGAAGACCTAGTCAGCACACATTTCCCAGGGTGTGCGGACACTGCAGATCTCGAACCTAGAGGAGATATTGTGCACGAAATCCCGACGCACGTAATTACAACCAACAAGATAGAATGGGCTATACAAAGTTTCGACCCATATAAATCGCCAGGACTGGATGGAATCTTCCCAGCCATGCTCCAAAAGATTCATCTTGTGGTACCATGGTTAAGATCGATATTCAGGGGATGCCTGAGGTTCAGCTATGTTCCTGTATTGTGGAGAGAAGCGAGAGTTGTGTTTATTCCAAAAGCGAGAAAAGCCAACCCTCTCTACTCGAAGGAATACAGGCCCATTAGTCTGACCTCATTTCTCCTGAAAACGTTAGAGAAGATTCTAGACACATACATTAGAGACACAATTGCGCCGGACGAATTATCCAAGGCGCAGCATGCTTACACTAAAGGCAGATCTACTGAAACTGCACTTCACTCACTTGTACTAAACATAGAAAAGACGTTAGAATATAAGGAGTATGCTCTAGGAGTATTTCTAGATATATCAGGGGCCTTTAACAACGAGACAAAAGATGCTATTTTAAATAGCATAGAGTCACTCAATGTGCAACCCGCGATTCACCTATGGATAAGGCAGCTATTAGCTAGCAGAAAGATAAGAGCGGAGTGAAACGATGCGAGCGTCATTAAATATGCATGCAGAGGTACTCCGCAAGGTTGGGTACTGGGGTACTATCGCCGGTATTATGGTTACTTGTAGTAAATGAAATGCTTAAGAAAATTGACGGAGGGGCTCCAATACTGGTGGCATATGCCGATGACATAGCTATAGTAGTTACGGGAAAGTACCTGGACACCATCAGTAATGTGATGAATAACACTCTCAAAACAGTACACCAATGGATATCTCGTGCAGGGCTAGGGATAAACGCGGGAAAAACGGACATGGTACCTTTTACCCGGAAGTAAAAAGTCCCGGCGTGGAACCTACCGAAGCTAGGCAACAACGAACTACTTCTCAAAGACTATGCGAGGTACCTCGGAGTAATACTGTACAGCAAACTGCTGTGGAATCACAACGTTGAGGAGAGGGTGGAAAAGGCCAGTAATGCGTTTTACGCACGTAAAATAATGCTGGGCGTTATTTGGGGTCTATCACCCTCTCTGATGGATTGGTGCTACACGGCAGTAGTTAGACCGATATTGCTGTATGGGGCCTTAGTATGGTGGACTGCGACAAGAAAACTGGCATACTTAATGCCATTGGAAAGGATTCAACGACTCGCTACTCTGTGCATAACAGGAGCGATGAACACCACTCCAACGGCGGCGCTGGAAATGATACTCAGCATGCCACCTATTGACCTCATGGTGGAAAACCTGGCAGCGAAATCCGCGAGGAGGCTAATGGCTGCGGTGATATTCACCTCCAAAACCTTCGGGCACAGCTCAATAGTAAAGTGGAGCTCAGGTGGCACGGACTACATGACTGCGTACTTTAATTGGGAGAGAAGGTTTCACACTACAATTGAAGAGGAGGGATGGCACAAAGGCATGAAGCCTAGCCATAGAACTTTTCACATCTATACAGACGGCTCTAAAACTCTAGACGGAGTGGGTGCGGGTATTTACTGCTCAAAACTAGGAATAATGCAGCCTATCAAGCTACCAGACCACAGCAGTATTTTCCAAGCGGTAGTTTTTGCTGTGGGTAAAGCCGCGGAGCTAGCCTACACTAGAACAAGAAAGAACTCAACAATTAATATATACGTAATAGCAGCAATAAAAGCAATAAGCTCATATTGTATTAAGTCCAAAAATGTTCGACGGAGCAGGGAGGCCATAGAAAGGCTAGCCGGAAACAGTAGGCTGCATATCTACTGGGTCCCTGGTCACAAAGGCATTATGGGGAACGAAATAGTAGATGAGATAGCAAAAAGTGCTGTTAGACTACCTTTTGAGCAAGAGAACGACATACCAAAACCGCTAAACACAATATACAACGAAATGGACGACCACATAAAAAAGCAAGTAGAAGCTAGGTGGACTAACTTGACCACATGCAAAACAGCAAAAGTCATGGAAAACGTCTCAAAAGCGGAGCTCCCAGCCCTACTTAGATTGGCCAAAAGCGCTGACATCCTATATGACATCTACTTTAGGTATTCATAGAAGTCGGTCTCCATCTGATATCGCTAGGGACCAAAAGGTATATGCGTGGCTTATTGCCAACCAGGCTAACCTAACCTAGCTAAGTTTTTAATACGGCTAAAAACTGAAGTAGAAATTTATATGAGGGTTTCCTTTTATATTCTGCACTTTTACTACACAACGTGCGATAAGATGTAATTCGATACATTTAGCGAAAAGTTTGGCACTTTTTAACATAAGCCTACTTATAATGTTTTCACTTACGAGCTTTATTTATTCTTTTTTCAGTTAATAAATTCCTATAAAGGCAACTCCCGCATTTAGTGATAAGAAGGAGTAGAAATTAGTGCGGTGCCCACGTCTAGATAATTGAAGTATACATCAAAGCCACCAAGAAACGGGTTAGAAAAAAATAAAAATTCGACATACGAGTATTTCACCACAAATGATTTTGACCCACTAAACCGAATGAATGAATAATAATTATAAGAACCTTGTATATAGACCATGTTGGGCTTTAAAAAGAAAGATGAGTTTTGCCAAAAGGTCAGACTCTATCCAAGAATAAGGAAAATGCCACTAAAATAATCATATTCATCTACATCCGTAAAAGAACTAGCCAAATCAACTAAATATTAAAGAATTTTCTTTGGATACTTTTTTAAGCAAAGTTTTAAAATGTTTATTTTTTTTAATTATATTGCATTAAACTTTGTACACTTATGTTAAGCTATATATGAATATAATATTGCCATCTACAGTTTTTATTAAAATACGTTTGAATGTTTCTGAGGTTTTAAAATAAACAAAAAATACTGTCCTTATTTTCATAAAGGCATAGCTAGTGACATTTTAAAAACTATTCAAAGTTCTTTTGGACTTCAAAGTAAACTCCCAAGAGACTATTATTTAAAAAAAAAACTATTATTTTAGAGTCTTACCCAGCGTTATATCGCTGAGATTACTGCTCTTGGTCGCGAAAACCAAAAGACATTCAACAGCATTGAACTGGCTGGGATTGGAATGTACACTGGGTGATGTGCTTATACTTTTCCGCCTTATGTTCAACATTTTTATCTCAAAGCACCACCAACCACCAGAAAGAGTGCCACTTATCTCTCATTGATGGCTTATTGGAGGGTTAATAAATCTCTCCGATATTCGTCGCTCCTAACAACATGCGCAAAAATCAGCTTGTGCTCGGAAGTGGAGTCCCATCCTAAATACAGGCAGGCCGTGAACGATATTCATTGAGAGAACATTACTATCTTCACCACCTCCCGCCCTTTGAATGCTGTTATCGAAGTCCTAGAGCGGGAAAAATTGCAGCTGCTTCGTAAGACACGCACAATTACATTCTGGCCAAACTCCTACTTATCCAGAATTGACTCCAACGCACATACGTTACTCCAGCCTATGAAGGAGCCTCGCCTTACACTTACTATCCGCACACATACCCGCTTAGGTTCACTTATCTAACATCATACTCGCTTTGGTCAGAACTCGTCGAAACGACTTTTTGCTAGCAATAACTACTTAAATGGTACATGAAGACAATTTATAGTCAAACTGCTCTGAACAGGATTTAGCAAGCTGTTACAACAACAAGTGTTTGTTATGTTCATTCTCATCTCCTCTCCTAGCTTGACTACCTTGAAATATTACATCAAGGGAAGGTGATTAACCACCGCTGTTGTGTCTCAGACTTTTGAGATATTTCATATTTGTGTTTGCGTGCTGCATATGTTGCACGAATGTTTCCGAAAAATCAGGTTCCCCAAAGGATTTATGAAGTTTTTGGAAGTGCGAGCATACGAATGCTCCGCAATCGTAGTAGAGATTGTCGTCAATATGTTTTGAAGCAATCTTGTCCAGCAACTGGGACAGGTTTCATTGTGGATGCATTTGCGTGCCCAGCGCCGTTTTGCTGAGTTATCCAACTTTGCCACTCATAAATGCAGTTTTCTCTTAGTGTCTCACGAGGTTTTTTGCTATGTGAACAGCTCCCTTTGCAAGAATATCTAAAGTTTGCATGCCGAATATTACTTGAGTTGCATCGCACAATTTTAAGTGCACTGCCTACGTGTGCTGCGCTCAGCCGATAGACAGACTGTAAACCTCAAAAGTGCAACAACGAGGGGTGCCTTTTATATGTCGGGATTAGAGAACAAAAACCAATTTTAATCATCGAAAATCACTTTATTGTTTTTCAAAATATTCTCCATGAAGATCTATACACTTTTGCATGCGTTTGAACCAATTGTCGAAGCACTTTTGCCACTCTGAATGAGGTACCTCCAAAACATGCATTCTGAATGCCGCAACCGCTTCTTCAGGTGTCCAATTGTTGACCTCTTAGTTTGTTTTTTACGTACGGGAATAAAAAGAAGTCATTCGGTGCCAAGTCAGGACTATACGGTGGATGACCCATTAATTCGATGTTTTGGGTGCTCAACAATGCAGTTGTTTGAGCCGATGTGTGAGAGCTCGCATTGTCCTGGTGAAGAGTGATCCGTCTTTGGCGATTGGTTTTTCCAATTTCTTGGAAGACAACTGGCAAAAAAATGGTTGTGTACCACTCAGAATTTACTGTTCTGCGTTGTTCTAGTGGTACGGTTGCGACATGTCCAGTTTTTCCGAAAAAACAGGCGACCATTTGCTTGGAAGTGCTTCGTGCGCGAACAACTTTTGTTGGATTTGGCTCATCTTCAAACACCCATACAGTCGACTGCTGTTTACTTTCGGGCTCATACACGTAAATCGATGATTCGTCACCTGTCACGATGTCATAGACGTGTTTCGAAGCCCCGCGATCGTCTTCTTTGAGTATTTCCTTCGAACAATCGACACGAGCCTTTTTTTGAGCGATTGACAAATTGTGTGGGATCCAACGCGAACAAATTTTTTTGACAGTCAAATGTTTATGCAATATTGAATGTATGCTGGTCCCACTAATGCCTAAGATTGTCTCAGTCTCACGATTGGTCACATGACGATCTTGCAATATCAGTTCGCGCACAGCATCAATGGTTTTCGGAACAACAACTGATTTTGGACGAACTTCACGAAATTCGTCTTGGAGTGAACTACGACCACGATTGAATTCACCATACCATCGATAAACACTGGCCCTTGATGGAGCTTCATCGCCAAAAAATGAATTAAGTTCATCCATGCAATGTTGCTGAGTTAATCCACGTCGAAAGTTGTAAAAAATAATCGCACGAAAATGTTCACGATTTAATTCCATTTTTGGACCGAGATGAATCTTTTAAGTTACTGTAAACAACACAAATAGCGCTGGTATTTCAAAACGTTCTGAGTACGTAAAAACCAAAAAATGTCAGACTTTGCGATGCAGCTGTCAGTTGCCAGATTGCAACACCAGGGTTGCCAAATCCTGCCAAATAAAAGGCACCCCTAGTATTGAATATTTTTAACTTTAGACCAGAGCGAGTAGTTTGCGCAAAAATTATTTATGGAATTAAAAATAATCAGACTTGTGTAATGATTACCAATGTTTCACAGACTTCCGCTTAAACTCATTCCCGCCTGTAAGTATGCAGCACGTTACCTTTTCCCTTATCATTTCACTTGCCGAGCAGATCGCGCTTTCTCTCAAAGACCTTATAGAATCCTGAATTTAAGCGTACACGACTGTATGAGTCAGTGAGCCATAAGATTAAATAAAGTTGCCTAAAGGTGTTTACGCGTACCAAATAGATGTACGGTAACAAGCCTTAAGAGCTATAAAGCTCAAATAGATAATCCCCGGTTCCCCCAGTCTTCCTGAGCTAAGCATCGATTTTATAAAATTAATTTAGAAAAATGTATGATCCAAAGATCCAGTGCTCGTGAGATTTCAATTAAACTTCATATTGGCATGTGAAAAATCACACAATTAACTTGTTTTATGATTTGCTTTGAACCGTTATATTCAAAATTCTATCCATCTTATTTTGTATGTGTAAGTATGCACACACATAGGTGTATATTTTGTGTATGGCTTTGATTTATTGACATTTAGTCTAGTAATACGTTCTAAGTACACAACTTAATCCCTGCAAAGACGTTGACACACTTGATCACTTCAAACAGACGCGTATGTATGTGCGTTGTTGCTGATACCAGCTAATACCATAATAGAAACAACAAACACGGAGTGCGGTAGGAATTTTCAAAAATATTTGCGGTGAAACTGTAAAAAGACACAGCCTACATAAATACATACATACATACATACATACCTAAGCGTATGTACCCGGCCTTGAAATTGGTTTGACTTTAATAATCGGGATGGAGAACCAACCACCAGCTGTTGCCCTTAAATTACCGTTTTACTGCTTTGCTCAACAAAGTGCTCTCTTTCTTGTAAATTATAGCAATTCCTTTCTTAGAAGGCCTGGGAATGTATTCATATTTAGAGGAAAGCTCCATCTCACACATTGATTCTATGTATTTACCTGTATATTCTTTTTGTGCGTATCTGTGTATTAGGGCGGGTCGATTTAAAAAGAATCGGTCATTGCTCTGTGAAAATCGTATTCTAGGGATCAAAATAAGAAACTTTGCCGAAGGAACCATACCTCTAAAACGAATTCTGATGTCCCCCAATTTAAAAGTATCACCATTTTCGGTCTTTATTTGAAAAAATCAGCTAAATGGCTATGTTTTTTCTTTATTTTTTTTTTTATTTATAATAATATTTATTATTTATTTATAATAATATTTATTATTTATTTATAATAATATCTATTTTTTCTCTTAAGAAATTTATTTAGTTAGAACATATGTAAATGAAAAAATTAATTTAAGTGAGTTATAGAAAAGAAACTAAAAAGTTCGACCCAAATTGGGGGACATCAGAATTCGTTTTAGAGGTATGGTTCCTTCGGCAAAGTTTCTTATTTTGATCCCTAGAATATGATTTTCACAGAGCAATGGGCGATTTTTTTGCCTCTCCACAAATCGACCCGGCCTAGTGTGTATGTATATTTTACTTTTATTTGCTTGCGAGACATGTTGGATGTAAATCAGATTTAGTGTTAACAGGAAGCGCATCAAGATATCCCTTACTTTGCCAAGAATACTACATAAATAATAAATGCATTTGCTTCGCTGCTGGGTAGGAATACAGATACTCACAACTACCCACACACTTGTCAAATAGTACCCTTGTAAGTTGTACGTAATCACCGAAGGCAGTACTTGTCTAAGCTCATAGAAATTTCCTTGAAGTATTGGTAAGTGGCAATGTGTCGGTATCAGAGTATGTGGTTAACTTGAGACTTTAAAATAACACACATACATACATGACAAGCAGAAAAACTGTATGGCATGTGTCAAATAGCTAAATGTATTTTACACTTGGGGTGGAGCACTCTCAGTCATTGTGCTAAGCCTACACCTGGAACGAAACAAAGTGGCTAACTGTTACTTCTTATCCTCAAAGGATACACATACATATGTACAGAGATATATGGCGTCGTCCAAAAGCTCAATTATTATTTTTTTTTGTGTAAAGAGGGGACTTACATACATATGTACATATGTATGGGAACCAAGTCAAAATCAGCATATTTTACTATCCTATCTACTCATTAATATTTTAAGCAAATTCTGTATTTCTGCTATGTTCGTCTCGTTGTTAATTCTTCTAATTATTAATTAGTAAATATACAATAAACCAGATATACCATTACAAACATCCAAGCTACCCAGTTTTGAGAAATGTGTATGGCAAACAGAAGAAGGCGTAACGAGCCCACCTGCAGTACCGCTCGACAAATGTGGGCGTTGGACTTACAAATTCATACCATATGTTGATGAGTGGTTAAGGAGAAAATATGGCTATCAGCTTTCGCAGTAGGTCAGCAAACATGTCTGTTTTCGGGAATGCATGCAGATGTTATACTTTCTTGGTCCCAGGTGGGAGGATTGTTAAAGAATTAGTAGGAGCGTGCCCACATACCATTGGTGTGACGGTATCTTTGAGATGTTTCTGACATTTTCATTGAAACGTCCTCCAAAAGACACAAAATTGCTGACTCTCAATGCTAAACGCACAGAATCTCCGCTGAGCCAAAATAAGCATAATATCAGGTCAGTCCCTAGGTTCGTGCGTTTTTTAAAGGTGGTTTAAAAATTAATAAAAAATACGTTTAAAGTATTTATTAAACAATAATATATTTTCCTTCATTATTTACAAAAAATTGTTTGTCCTTGGAGCCAAAATACGCTTCGATATCTCTTTTTATAGCTTCTTTTGAGAAGTAGTACTTGTTACTCATATCGGATTGACGTCCACGGAAAAGGTGATAATCATAAGGCGCAATATCCGGAGAGTATGGTGGATGCGTCATTAGCTCCCATCCGAGCTCGTTCAGCTTGCCTCATGTTTGCCTTGCGGTATGAGGTCTTGCGTTGTCATGGTGAAACAAAACTTTGCGTCTATTCACTAAACACGGTCGATTTTTTTAAGTGCCTCATTCAGGTTTGATAGCTGATGGGAATAATAATCAGCAGTTATCGTCTGGTTTGGTTCCAGGAGTTCATAATAAACAATACCGGTCATATCCCACCAAATAGACAGAAGAATCTTCTTGGGGTGAAGGCCATCTCTAGGGGTCGGTTCTGGTGTTTCATCTTTATCTAACCATTGGCGTTTGCGAACAGGATTATTGTAAAGGACCCATTTTTCCACACCAGTAACGATACGGTTCAAAAAACTTTTATTTTCAAGCCGCTGCAGCAGCTGAGAACACACATTCACTCTCTGCTGAAGGTTGGCGACGGAAAGTCTACGCGGAACCCATTTTCCCATATTTCAAACCTTTCCCAACTGAACCAGGTGCCTGTGAACTGTTCCATGCGATGAATTTAACCTCTGAGCTATCATATCGACTGTCAAGATTTGGCTCAGCCTCCACGAGTTCGAGCTAGGCGTCGGAGTTAAAGACTTTTATAAAAAATACAAAATATACCTCTGAAACGCGTTCGAAGATTCCATTTTATTTTTTAACAACACGTGCTTCTATCCGCGATTAAAATCGCTTGTTGAATGCACAATATATCAAAGAAAATATAAATAGTTCCGTTATATTCCACAAATAATTTTTTGTATGCAAAAATCGTACAAAAGTGAAATTATGGGTAAAATACGCACGAACTTATGGACTGACCTGATATTTCGTTTGAAATGGGACGCGCGCAGTTGCTAGGCACGTAGACACATGACAGGGCAGAAGCTGTCTAGATGAAGCAGAAAAAGTGACGATTTTGCTCTTTGTGTGCGACTGTTCGGCTCTATTCAGACAAAGATTCATCACTTACGTGGATAATTCTTTAATGAGTTGAAAGATCTCATCACAAGTTCCCCAGTAGCATCACCATGAGTCTTGAGCCTGAATGTGTCCCATAGTAGACAACCGCTAAGACCTAACCTAACCCACAATTCTTCATTTCAAAAAAAATTATTGTAAGAGTTTTCTAACGCCTATTTTTGTCATGTTGCCCTTTTTCTCGCTATTTTTCATGCACCTTCATTCATTTTTCTCTATTTACTATTCTCAACCTAACAATAACTTTGCTTCTCATTCAATTTCCCTTTGCGGCTTTTCCGAGCTCACAAATGGCACTGTCTAACTGGATGAGAAGCTGCACAACAATAATGCAAGCTGCGTTAAGCTTCACCTTCCACCCTGTGGTAGGTGACAGTAGGGTCTGGTTTACAAAATTACATTCGCGCGAAAAAATCGATTTTCAATTTATGAGCGGATTTATTGGTTTATTAAAAGCCATTATAAGATGGTTTTATGGCCATTGGGGTAAAGTTACACACAGTCCCACGCCGCGATTCAGGTATGCAAACAATGCAAATGAATGACCTGAATTCCACTATTTACATATTATATATCATGTGTACTTGTACATTTATATACATATGTATTAGGGCGGGTCGATTTCAAAATCATTGCTCTGTGAAAATCGTATTCTAGGGATCAAAATAAGAAACTTTGCCGAAGGAACCATACCTCTAAAACGAATTCTGATGTCCCCCAATTTGGGTCGAACGAAAAATCCCACTTTGACCCATTTAGAGTGCTCCAATCGAGTCCAAATGCATGACCGACCCCCACTAACTTTGGATGGCCGATCTACCCATGCCAGTGGCACACCCCCTGGAATTCCCCTGGGGGGTTCCCCATACAATCATTTCAAAATATCACCATTTTTGGCCTTTACATGAGAAAAGAAACTAAAAAGTTCGACCCAAATTGGGGGACATCAGAATTCGTTTTAGAGGTATGGTTCCTTCGGCAAAGTTTCTTATTTTGATCCCTAGAATATGATTTTCACAGAGCAATGGGCGATTTTTTTGCCTCCCCACAAATCGACCCGGCCTAATATGCATATATATGTATACGAGTATAGCTCTTGCATGAATCAAACACATCACAATCCGATCGCCTAACAATTTGCGATTTTTCGGAAAAACATATTGTACCAACTGTTACCCGCTTATTAACCATTTAATTACGAGCCATACGGTTGATGCTGTTGTATGTTTGTAAGTACCACATATGGCCGTTGTGGTTGATGTTTTAGGCCTTACTTCCACTTGCTGAAGCTGAATATTAAATACGCCAGCCATTTTGTAGCGTTGAGGAAACGCCGCAAGCAGCAAGTCGCTCGTCGATACAAGGACTTGAGCTGGTCGTTATTTCCAAGTAAATATCAGCCTTTACAGTCATAAATCTTCTTAATCCCATCCAAATAAGCATTAAGCTTACAATACACAACAACAACACCAACAGAGTATCGAAATAACAAATAGCATTCGAATGGCATATCGCAAAACGGGCATAATAAATTTGCCTGCTATAAATTGGCCACAAGCGCCACAAAACGAGGAAGCCACCAAAGTAAAAGGAAAGCCGCTCCTCGTACAAAATATTATAAGCGGCAACGAAATCCTAAGCAATCACTGGACCAGAAAGAAAAACGATACGCATAACAAGTGTTGACGCAACGAATGACAAAACAAACTGTAGGGCAAAATCTACCAATTTTGGTGCGTTTCCATCGCTACGGCATAAGTATACTCGGTTTTTTTTTTGCGAATTGTGGTAAGCCAGTGAAAGTAAAGCTAACTGACTGCTCAACCGACCGTTAATTATTTCAAAATACTGTGTGGATCCCCAAGGCGGCCAATGCACACAGATTTTGACAGCCGATAACGTATTGGGCCGCTCAAATTGCCTCAACAGTTTCAATTCGCTCCGACGCTTACAGATGGTCATCAAAGCTTTTGGTTTTTATTTTTGGTTGCAAAATGTTGCAAAGCAAAAGGATTCATTCGTTTAGAAAACCAAACGTCAACAAGGACAGAGAACAAGAAAAATCAAGCTGAAAAGGAAAGAGATTTACATTATTTGGCCCAGTGGGTAAAATGTACGAGTTCCACCAAGGCGAATTCATAAAAAGTGACTTCCATAGAGCAGCTGATTTGGTTTGCTTCATCCGATGTGGTATCACTTGAAAATTTAATTGCAATAAGTCTTTGTACACCACTCTGTAGGGCTAAATCGATTTTATTTGTCTAATCACACGCCGAATGTTGGCTTCAGAAGTTATTAAATGTAGTTTCTTATTCAGTATAGCTTAAAATTACCAGTTTAAATCAAATGGCCGATTGATAAGAAAAAATACTAAGGTCATCAAAAGATTATGCGCATTATGTATGTACCTTCTGCTCAAATATGAACGAGACGTTATCAATAAAACGGTCCGCGGATGACATATGGCAAAAATAAATTTTTTGTTTTTTGGTAGGACTGTTATAAGCTTACATGGCAAATTTCAGCGTGATATGTCACATAGTTTGTTTTCTGTGCTATTGTAAACAAGTCAAGCTCGAGTGTGTTCTTCGAATTCTTTTTTATGACTTCAATTGTCTCAAAATGTTTTCCACGGAGCGGCAACTTGAGCTTGGGAAACAGGAAAAAGTCACATGGAGCCATATCAGGCGAATACGGTGCTTGCGGAACGATATTAACATTATTTTTGTTCAAATAATCGCGAACAAGACGTGATGTGTGAGCTGGTGCATTATCGTGATGCAAGAACCATGACTTGTTGTCCCACAATTCCTTCCTTTTAAGACGAATGTCCTCGCGCAAATGCTTTAAAACGTCTAAATAATATTCAGCGTTAACCGATCGGCCTTGCGGAAGGAACTCCGAGTGCACTCCACCTTCGTAATCGAAAAAAAACAGTCAGAAAAACCTTAATTTTTGAGCAACTTTGGCGTGGTTTTTTGGGTTGATGTACGGCCCTCTTTGAACGATTTGTACCACTGCAAAACACGTGCACGCGATAGAGCAGAGTCCCCATAGGTTCTCTGCATCATTTTTAAGGCGTCTCAAGCCGAAATTTTGTTGGAATAACAAAATTTCAAACAAATTCTTTGTTCAACTTGAATTTCCATCGTTAAATTCAAAGAACACACCCGAGCTTGACTTGTTTACAATAGCACAGAAAACAAACTATGTGACATATCACGCTGAAATTTGCCATGTAAGCTTATAACAGTCCTACCAAAAAACAAAAAATTTTTTTTTGCCATATGTCATCCGCGGACCGTTTTATTGATAAAGTCTCGTTCATATTTGAGCATATATTTTTTTCACCGTTTTTTTTTCACGCATTTCTAAGGAAAGTATCTACCGTATAAAAACAGAGTTGGATGTACCAAAATTTAGAGACATGTAAAATTGCATATCTAAAGAATATGTAGCATTTCTGATTAAGAAATTTCATTCAATTGGTTTAATTTTTTGAATTAAAATGCTTGGCTGAATTAATTAATATATGATAGAATAAGCGCGCTGGTCATTTTTGTAGAATTAAAGAAAATTTTATAATGTATAAAAATATCCCGAAAACAGAGTTTTTCAAAAAACCATATCTCGAAACTCGCTATACTTTGTTTTTTTTAATGGCATACTGCAAAATTGTACAATTTAGTTAGGTTAGGCTTGTACCTCACTTATAGAGAAATGTTTTAAAATTTTCTTGGGAAAATTGTCCCGATTTTTCTCCATAAGGTTTGCAAAAACTCCGATATTTCCGTTTAATTATGAGGAAAATTTACTCAAATTAGTTACAAGCAATGATACGAGTACGTCATGGTGCCACACCCACGATTTTGAACACATATGGCCTTTGATGTGAGATTCATGTTAGATGACTGAAGTAGGTCAATAGCGCAAATTTTCAAAAGTTAAAAAATAAGATCTATAATATTTGTTGAAAAAGCTGCTCAAAAGTGGTAAAGAGAACTTCTTACACTTTATGGAAATTGAGCGTTGCGACGCCAAGGATAAATTAGCCAGGGAAATATGTTACGTGAGATGTCCATCAAGTAGTTATTGACTAGCGTACGATCGAGCAAATATATATTTGTACATATATACATACATATGCATGAACATGAAAGGCTAATTCATTTATTTGTTGACTAAAATATGGTCTACTTAGCGATAAGCAATTTCTATAGCAACAACTAATGCGCTGAGTAAACACGAAAGCTCTAGTTACATCCGCATATATATACATATACATCCGCACATATATATATATATATTTATACATATATATACATGTATATATATACTTATACATGTGTCAATGAAGCTAGCCTTCAATTTATTAAATTAATTTGGATTCGATGCTCCTAGTGCTGCCGGAAAGAAGTTTTCCGATGGGATTCGTTTAGAGAATCGACTTGAAAGAAGCAACAGCACCATTCGGTTCAATATATACCACATAAATTTTGAGGAGTGGCTTATGATTACATACCAAACTAACTGTATGCATGCCTTCTTAGTGTGCGATTGGTAAGTACACCTGCTCTCGCTGAACACAGTAACAAGAAACATACTACATACATACATATCTACATTAGGATGGGCTGAAAAAACTAAAAACGAAAATAATTTTTTCTTCATGCCAGCTCTATTTGTTCTTCGGCAAAAAAGGTCATTTGTGAGGAGAAATCAAAAGCAGAGATTAATTTATATGTATCCGTAATTTTTTTATAAATAATAAAAAATGCATTTTTTGCTAAGCAAATTTAAAGCGCTGGCGGTACAGGTGAATACTACAATGGGTTGCTTAATGAGTTTTGCCATTTGATAAGAAAAACAATTTCAAGCTTCCAAATACACTTTATTATTCAGTATAGTCACCCCAAGCATCAATACATTTGTTCCAACGAGATTCCAATTTATGAATTCCATCCCTGAAATAAGAATCTGGAACGGCTGCAAAACACGCATCCACAGCTGTTATGACCTCATCATTTGATGAAAAACGGTTTCCACACTTGAAATTTTTTAGGTCTGGAAACTGAGAGAAGTCGCTTGGAGCGAAATCTGCTGAATACGGTGGATGCTCCAACAATTCGAACTTTAATTCATGGATTTTAGTCATTGTCACAAAAGCTCTTGCGTCACGGTGCATTCTCCTAATGAAAAATATTTTTTTCTTTTGCAAGCTGGGTCTTTTTGACGAGTTTTTTCTTCAGCTGGTCCAAAAGTTTACAATAATATTCAGAATTATGGTTTTACTAGTTTTCAGGTACTCCACAAACAAAATTCCTTTCGTATCCCAAACAATTGATGCTAATACCTTCGTGGCCGATTTTTGGACACGAACTCGTTTCGGAGCAGAAGAACCAGGCAGACCGGTTAAAATGAAACTTCACTCACGTTAATTTTAGAAGAGTTTACCAACACAACAAAAAAACAAAAATTTAAGTTAGCAGCGCCATCTCTTATCGAACCGGAAAACTTATTAAGCCACCTAGTATAAAAGATCTTCACAATAGATCAACTCTGGTCGCAGTGCGTAATGGCCTTCTAATAATAATAGTATAAAAGATCGTAATTATATATATAAGAGAACACCCGAAACCGGTTATACTTTACTTACTTACAATTGGCATATTTTGTTTCGTTTTATTTGTACGAGGGGTGCCTTTTATATGTCGGGATTAGAGAACAAAAACAAATTTTAATCATCGAAAATCACTTTATTGTTTTTCAAAATATTCTCCATGAAGATCTATACACTTTTGCATGCGTTTGAACCAATTGTCGAAGCACTTTTGCCACTCTGAATGAGGTACCTCCAAAACATGCATTCTGAATGCCGCAACCGCTTCTTCAGATGTCGAAATCGTTGACCTCTCAGTTTGTTTTTTACGTACGGAAATAAAAAGAAGTCATTCGGTGCCAAGTCATGACTATACGGCGGATGACCCATTAATTCGATGTTTTGGGTGCTCAAAAATGCAGTTGTTTGAGCTGATGTGTGAGAGCTCGCATTTCCCTGGTGATTGGTTTTCCTAATTTCTTGGAAGACAACTGACAACCAAATGGTTGTGTACCACTCAGAATTTACTGTTCTGCGTTGTTCTAGTGGTACGGTTGCGACATGTTCAGTTTTTCCGAAAAAACAGGCGACCATTTGCTTGGAAGTGCTTCGTGCGCGAACAACTTTTGTTGGATTTGGCTCATCTCGAAACACCCATACAGTCAACTGCTGTTTACTTTCGGACTCATACACGTAAATCCATGATTCATCACCTGCCACGATGTCATAGACGTGTTTCGAAGCCCCGCGATCGTATTTTTTGAGCATTTCCTTCAACCAATCGACACGAGCTTTTTTTTGAGCGATTGACAAATTGTGTGGGATCCAACACGAACAAATTTTTTTGACAGTCAAATGTTTATGCAATATTGAATGTATGCTGGTCCCACTAATGCCTAAGATTGTCTCGATCTCACGATAGGTCACATGACGATCTTGCAATATCAGTTCGCGCACAGCATCAATGGTTTTCGGAACAACAACTGATTTTGGACGACCTTCACGAAATTCGTCTTGAAGTGAACTACGACCACGATTGAATTTACAATACCATCGATAAACACTGGTCCTTGATGGAGCTTCATCGCCAAAAAATGAATTAAGTTCATCCATGCAATGTTGCTGAGTTAATCCACGTCGAGAGTTGTAAAAAATAATCGCACGAAAATGTTCACGATTTAATTTCATTTTTGGACCGACATGAATCTTTTAAGCTACTGTAAACAACACAAATAGCGCTGGTATTTCAAAACATTCTGAGTACGTAAAAGCCAAAAAATGTCAACCTTTGCGATACAGTTGTCAGTTGCCAGATTGCAACACCAGGGTTGCCAAATCCCGACATATAAAAGGCACCCCTCATATATGCATCAGCTGAAGGTTTCGTTAAATTCAAGGCGAAACCATTTAAGGTGAAAGGAGTAGTACAAAACCAAAATTAAAAATTTGTTGCTCGAATTTTGTTTTTGCAATTCGTTAGTTTATATATCAAAATTTCAGTTAAAATGTAAACAAACAAGCAAAACAATAACAAAAAACCGGTCACTTTGCCACTGAAACCACCAAATCGCAAGAAACAAACAAGTCTGTCATTCTACCCTATCACCTAATATGGATGTGCCTCGGTTTCATACATTGCACAGATCCCTAAGTAAAACCACTTTCAGCTGGTCGTCAAAAAATGCCCACAGCTGAAATCACCTGATTCCAATGTATTTTTATCGATATTCTATTGTTTTTAATGTTACCATAAACATTTTAATTTGGCATAGCAACCCCGCCAATATGCCCAAGCAAAAAGATCAAGTACTCCCACAATTACAAAACATAGGGGAATGTCAATTTCACACCTAGAGTGCCTGCCAAAAAATAGGAAGAAAAGAAGTGTTTTCCTTATATGGTATTTCTGTACAATTGTTTTGTGTATACCCAATAGTTTGATGTTAGCTGGAATTTCCAAGGGCCCATTCACAGCAGTATTTTTTTTTTATTTTACCACACTACTACTCAAGTCACAAATAGTTATGCGCTTTCAACTCAAATCAGTTATATCAGCTCAAATTGGATATTTGGTGTTGTCCCTTTCCACGTAATTCGCAAATTTTCTAGTGTCCTTTTACAGGTCGATACAAAAAGAATGTAGCACTGGTGACTCATTACATTAGGACCATCCTAATGTCCTACTACAACATAGGGGCATGTACATATGTGCATAAGAAGTGGGTCCGGCAGAGCACTTGGATTTGACCCAATAATCACTGATTACAGATTCAATATTAAGGCAGACGGTCAATTAGTCGCTTGGTTAGTTGGCCAAATTGTTGACCGGCGCACCTATAAACCGATACAAACAAATCATTGGCATGGCGAACACAAATTTGTGATAATTGGCGCAAAATTTGCACTTTAATCGGAATTACTTAAGGGGCTGCGCGGGCAGAGAAGTGAACTGTGCTATAAATTGGTGTATACATTAAAATGTACATCCATTTCTACAATAATACTTCATTGTGTGTCTGTATGCGAGCTTACAAGTGCGAGCACATTGCTATTGTGTTCCATTATGAATATTATTCGAGCGCGTGGTGGAGAACGACTGGTATGATTTACATACTTGGCAGCTTGGTTTCAGTACACGTGTACACTCAAAAGAACAATACCTACATACCTACATACATGCATGCATGTGTAAAGTACAAGTGCATGTGTGAGTATTTGTTTGAATTGATTGTGCATGTAATTTGCTGTAGTAACTTTGCCTGGCAACTGTTGACTGATACATTCCGCATATACACACACATACACGTGCATTTACAAGCAAACACATACATAAATTATGTAGAACAAAAATAAAGTTACCTCAGCTCAGAGAGTAAGCTAACTGCTTCCAGAAAGAATATTGCAATATTCAGAAATTCTTGGAGGATTTAAAATATTTAAAAAGAAAGAAGGAGTGATATAAGATTTCATTTCAAACAATTCTATCCTTATTTGCAAATATGCAATTGGCAAAATCCAATACTAAAAATAGTAACAATTTGCCTAGGTTTCAGGTTGATATTTAAACTCATCTAGTTTTGCAAAATGAATAGCATCGAAATTCCTATATAGCCATGGATGCTACGGATACTAGGGATATAATTTCTTTCGATTTTACAATCCCGGCAGTTCGCGGATTTCGTTATTGCAAACCCGGGATCCCGACGTTAGTTCCGAGAGTTAGGTTTTCATTATTTTGGAAAAACTTAACTTTTAGCCTTTCAAATAATAATAAAATTTTTTTAATGATAAATAGCCAAAAAATACGAAAAACCAAAAAATCTAAAGAATTTTAAAAGTAAAAATTAAACTACGAGGGCGGGTCAATAAGTCCTTGACTTTTTGTATTTCTGACCTCTTTACTGAAAAATAAATACTGCTCCTGTCAACAGGCATCTGTCAGTTGACTCCTGTCAAAATTTGAACGTGCTGCGTCAGTTAGTTTGTGTTTTGCAGCTACCTTTATCAGACTACCCAGTAATTTGAAGAGAAAATGGAAAAAACTGTATTTCGTGTGCTTATTAAGCCGATTCACCCTTAGAAAAGTTGTTACTCGATTGCGTTTGTGGTCGACTGTAAATTTCTGGGTAGTCTGATAAAGGTAGCTGTAAAACACAAACTAACTGAAGCAGCACGTTCAAATTTTGACAGGAGTCAACTGACAAATGCCCGTTGACAGGAGGTCAGAAATACAAAAAGTCACGGACTTATTAACCCGTCCTCGTATCTAATTTTCAAACTTATAGAGATATATACAGCCGTTGAAAAATACTTAAGTACGATAGCCAGTTCTCTCAATTCGAGACTTTCAATAAAATCACTGAGGTTTTGCCGCTAGGTTTTATTTTATAAATTTTAAATGTTTTCAACCTGTATCAGTCTTTTTTCTAAGAAAAACCAAAATTTTTTTTACTTCATGTACAAAAGTTAATACAATTCGAAAATCCGTTTAGAAAAATACTAAAGAACGAAGCAAAATAATAGTCAAATCGGAAAAGCGCAGACGAAAAGGAAAAGTATACATTAATATTTTTTTGAAAATCCTTTTTACTTTATTATTTCTACACAGCGCCTTTGCACTGATATTGTTAAATCTTTACAACGTTCAATAGGAATGGATTCCCTGCTGCTCTGGCGTTTTCAAATAACCCACCAAAATTTGTGATAAGCTGCGTACTGAGTGCTTTTTGTACGTCATTCCAAAGATGTTCTACTGGATTTAAGTCGCTATTCGAAGATGCCCAATCCAGAACAGTGATCAAATTGTCTTCGAAAAACTTTGTTGGCACAGGAGATGTGTGCTTCGCATCATTGCCATGTTGAAATTTATAAACCACAGGTAAATTATCTTCCGCATGAGGCAGTATTACATTTTGAAGTACCTGAACGTTCTTGACCGCATCCGTATTACGCTGAATTGGCCCGACACTCTTCCACGAAAGCTGCACGTCTTGGCCGCCACACGCACTTCCTACTACTACTATACTCGTATTTATTTTCGTTTATTAGCAGAATAAAATATAACGCCACTGATTTTGAGTGCAGGACTTGTGCTCTCGAGCAAACTCAATTCGGCGTTGGTGTGACGATGCTGTTACCAATGCTTCTTCTGTGCCTGTTCTTTTTGTTATTTGCACCGTTATACATCGTTCTTGAGCATTTTTCAACGGCCGTATTCTTGGAACAGCAGTTTAAGCACTTAAGTAAGGCTCTCTAGCGAAACTATATTTAAAAATTTGAGGTTGATGTTAAAGCTAACCCGAAGACTTCCTGGCGTTACGTCAAGTCGAAAAACGACTATTCCCTTTGAAATATTCTGCAAAGGGGATTTGCTCACTCTACTCGTTAATCGGTTGATCTGTTTGTGGACTTTTCTAGTTCTAATTTTGGGCCATCTTCAGCCACTGGAACGTTTATTCTACTGTGAATTTCGGTTTTTTGCCTTATTTCTTCGAGAAATGTCGAGTCCTCGCATACTCTTCTTTATTGATTTTTAATCACATTTTAATCATACCTATATTCAAGGCTAGCAATAAAAATGATGTTGCTTATTACAATCATATTACAAACTATTTACGGCATCAAAGTTGCTTTAATTTATTATTACACAAAAGTTGTAAATATTTTGCTGCAAGGCGTTACATATCGAATAGCTTGCAAAGTTGCATGGCAGGTAGGTCAACCGTCACTACTTCTACGGTATTCAAAGAATGTCTGCTTTCAATGACAGGCTCCAAGTCTATATTGTATATGTGGACTTTTCGAAAGCTTTTGATAAGGTCGACCACTCGATTTTAATCTCCAAATTGCATAGTTTCAGGCTTCACTCCTTTTATGCCGTAATTATAATTGCTAATGCTCCTTCTAATTTTAGCAGTATTTTAAGTCCATTACTTTTTCATCATCTTTATTATTGAATACCTGAGCGTTTTTAATTTTCGAAATTTCGTGCGACGATTTAAAATTTACTAAACCAATTTGAAATCTTTCCGATTCGTATATTAAGTTCTTAGAGATAAAAATCGCCTTCACCCAAATTTTAGGATATATTTTTAGGTATTCTACCAACCTTATCTACGCAGTTATTTGCTATATTTATGTAAAGGGTCTTTCAGAAGTAACACTTAGATGTTTGTGGCGAATGATTCCTAAAATTGCAGAGAACTGGTTCTGTCGAAAATAGAAAAAGGACTGGCAGAACAAACGCTTGACATTCTGTTGAGAAAATTGCTACTGTAGCGCAAAGTTTTGCTTGGAAGTCGCTGATCAATCTCGACGATCTCATAAGTTAGGTATCCAAGAATAGACTGTTTGGCGAATTTTACCTGTAGATGTGCTCATGGTGGACATTTAAATTATGTAATTTTTTATATATAATTGTTAAGAGCCGTATTTTGAGCAAAAATAGTGAAACCGGAAAAATTATAAGATTTTATGGTATATGTTCCATTTTAAAACAACATCTAACGGCGTGGGTGTTAGGCCGAATTCCTTCTCCTATTTGTGGTGTACGTCTTGATGTTTTCCACCGCAGATGGTTTTTGCGTTTCCGAATGGCAGATGGTTTTTTTTATGAGGAGTTTTTTCATGGCAGCAATACATTCGGATGTTTGTCATTGTCTATCGAAGAGCGATAGCTGTTAGAGAAAACGTTTCCTGGCAATTGGTATCGAGTCACCCACCAACCCATTTGGCTACGGCAGTCAACCATTCCTTTTGTGGTCAAGTGGTAAATTACTAATTTCTTAACTTAATAACTAAGAAAAGAAAAAAGTGCGTTGTAATTTGATAACTCCATAATCCGCTTATTCAAGTGCTGCTGAAAACTAACCTCAAAGGCTTCCCAAGTTGACATCAAACAGTTAGTTGGGTATAACCTTAAAATTGTGTCTATAATTCCTTTGTTATTCCACCCGACTTAAAATTCACTAAAAGCATGCACCGGATATTCGGTATAAAGTGCGGTTTCGCCTAAAATTACGTATACCTCCCTTTACATGTTTTTTCCGTGTGCTTCTTCTCGACTGTCTGTAAGTGATTTTGGTCGCGCTCAACAAAGTCAATTATTATATTCTCATTTTGCCAATTCTCATTTCGAATGGAGTGAAGGAAACACTTTCTAATTTTTGTGGATTAAATTTAAAACTACACTAATACATTTGTATTATTTATATAATACATTCCACACATACTTAGGCACGTATTTAAGTTGAAAATCATTATCAAACTTTTCTCAAATTAAGTGGTTTCATTCTTTCTATTGTCCAATGAAAATAAGGGTGTGGGAAATGCAAATTAATTGGTCATAGACGTCAAAAAATGTAAAAAGAGGAGGAAGTGAAAATGGAAAAAGTAAATATAAAAAAATTGAAAAATATTGTTGCTAAGTACTTTTGTGTGCGTTTGTGGTACTCCGAATAGTTTTAGAAACTTTTTATTACTTGAAATTTTTTTTAAATTTCTGCTTAGCTATTTCAACTGAAAAGTTTGAAAACGCGTTGAATAAATTTCAATTTTTAATAAATATAATTGCGCTTTAATAGAAATACTTAACTTTTATTCTAACACAAGTGGTAACCGTTAGAACCAAATAACTGCCAAATAGGGTATAGTGCGCACGTATCTATGTATTCACAATTGTGTGCAGGGGTTTTCGTTATTTTTTCATTTATATGAACAAAGCCTTTATTATCATTGAGCACAGCAATTTTGGCCTTGCTGGCTTGACTCTATTATTTCTGGTAATCCCAGTGGGGGTTTTGTATGCGCGCGTTGACGAACCGAATAGCTTCAAACGGATATGCATTGGTATGTAAGCATGCAAATAAATGTACGTATGCGTATATATGCCCATGTTGAGGATTGGCAATTGAAGAAATATATTATGGGAATTAATTAACAGTTGTATAATACGTTGTTCATATAACGATCCAGATACCTAGCATTTTGGCACTTGTGTTGTAACTGTCCTAAGGCAGTTTGGTATTGAGCAAATTGGGGCAATAACCTCTCAAGAAACTGTGTTCTAAAAATAATTTACTCACTTTTATCAATTATCAGTAATTTACTCAGTTTTTTATCGTTTCAGTATACATTAGTAATGTTGAAAATTAATAAAATTAGAGGGTGGCAATGATCAAAAAAAAATTTTAATTTTTGGCAGTCAGTTTGTTTGCGAAGGAAATTTTCTCGCATAAACTTACAGGATATTGTTTTTTTATATTGCCTTTATTAAGTACAAGCTGTTATACATATATTAAGAATATGCAATCTTCGAATAATTAGGATCTATGTTCTTTTGCCAATGTAAGAAGAACCTCTTTTTTTTTTTTTTTGTTTTTTGTAATTTCGCCGTAAATCTTATAGTTAAATCAGTCGGTGTGAGTCGCTATAATCTTCGTTGGATATTTTCTGCCGGTGCTATTTTACGCAATTGTGCGTTTTGGTGGACTGACACAGTGATGGTAAATGATTTTTTGAAAAATCCCTGCACAGCCCAAAAAATTCCCTACTTTTCCCTACGTTTACAAAAAATTTTCCCTTTACAATTCCCTACATTTTTTCTCCTGTGTTTACACTATAATGAGGCACTTGCAACGTCAAAATTGAATTATTTGCATAAGTTTTGGGCTTGGTGCTATTTTGACACTTTATAAGACACTTTAATAAGAACTTTTATTTCAAAAATATATATAAATACACATATATATTATATTATAAACACATATATGAAGAAAAATTCAGCAAAAAGACTAAAAATTACACTTTTTCATTACATTCAGTTCTGTTTAAAACAAGACAGAGTTTCTATTTTTTCAGAATCCGGCACGATTACTTTTAAGATTGGGATAAAATAGTCCGCCACTTGCAGCGCGACATTATGCTCAGCGAAGAACATGCTAAATCTTATTTCGAAATTTCTGGAACCATTTGGATTACTCGGCTTTTCCTTTAAAAAAAAAACTCGTTATTTTAGGTGTCTTTTTTATTGCCTTGATATTTTTTTGGTACGTTTTTGCTTCGGCGTGCTTCTTCAAATCAGAATTGCCGCACTTCAAAACTTTGTCGCACTCAGCGCATTTGCATTTGAATGGATCGTTAGCCACAGCTTTCAACCAGCCACTAAAATTGTCGTCGTCAAGCCACTTGTTATTGAACTTTTGTTTCCGATACTTGAATTTTTCTCCTGGTGTTCCTCCGAAGAGTCAGTCGAAGAGGAGGAGCTCATTTCTGTAAAATGTATAAATTTTACATATAAAAAAAGCTAAAATTAAAAACAAAAACGCGGGACAACTAACAATTTTCGTGCGAAGAAAAAATCGAGTTAGCGTTGACGAAGAAAAAATGGCAATGTTGCCGTATTAACGCTTTAAAAGTATGCTGCCATAAGGAAAAAAATACTGGCATGAAATCTTACTGCGGCTTTTTATTTTAAATGAACTTTTTTAATATTTCCCGCTATTGTAAAATTTTTTCTGTCCTTTTTGAAAATTCCCTACATTTACAGAATTTAAAAAAATCTGTCCTTCTTTTTCGACAAATATCCCTACATGTAAGGAATTTTCCCTACATTTACCATGACTGGACTGACAGTAGGTGTATGTTATATATATGTTTAGTACTACATTTTGTGTTTGTTTCTTGGATTGTGTCTACATTTAAGTCACGATGTATGGCTTCATTGGAAATAAACTAACCAGCATTTGTTATATTTCGTAATACTTTGGTTTGTGTTCGCTGTATGAGCTGAAGATATGTGTTTTTAGCCGTTCGCCATATTTCTATTCCGTATTTCCAGATAGGAGTAATAATTGTTTTGTATATAAGCACTTTATAATAAGTTCTCGGTTTTGATGCTCTTTAATTGCCGGGATTTATTCTTAATTTGATTTCTTTTGTAAATGATGTGCTGTTTCCACGTTAGTTTTTTCTCAATAGTTATTCCAATATATTTTGCTGCTGGGCATATTTTTATTTTATTGTTTTTTTCAAAGTAAGATTATATTTATATTTATTTTATATTATATGTATTATATGTAGGGTATTCTAAAAAAAAACTTAGTCTCATCTAATCCAATTCCTTTGCGCTTAAGGCTATTAATGCATTAGATTGAATTTCAGTTTCATAAAGTATCACAAACAGTCTTAAAGTTACAAACATGATTCGTATACAACTATGACATTGCATCCTTTTTAACTTTATTTTATCATCACAGGGAAGATAGAAAATATTAAATTGTATCCATCCATTCCAAAAAACTTTTATGACGGAAAATCGCTACAATTAATAAAGAAAATTGGCTTTGGCTTTTCCATTTGAGTATAAAAAATAATAAATACTTTTGAAGTAGTAAATAATTCATGTAAGGATGTTTTCTCCAAACGAATCCGGATGTGAAATACCATCTACTTGCAAAGCGAACAAGACATACGCCACTAAGATCGTCTATTTTGAATATAGCGCCAAATTTTTCTATCATTCGAGCATTGTCGTATTCGTACCTCATTTGCTACAGGGAAAATTGTGAAAACCCAATAGATGACTAATAACAATTTGGAATAAGTGGATGTCAATTTGATATTAACTTCCTCTAATTTTGTCAAATACATAGCGTCGAAATTTCTATAGTAGAAAATCGGTATGAAACACAGTGCACGAGCCATGGATGCTAGGGATACTAGAGATGCCACTTTCTCAATTTTGATGGTCCTAACATTTTCGGGATCTCGTTATTGCAAACCCAGGATCCTTGCTTTAGTTGCAAGATTTAGATATTCATTAGTTTGCAAAAACTTAACTCGACAAAAGGGCGTCTATACTCTTTGAAAGCCTCAAAAATAATAATAAATATGTAAGTGGGTTTTAAGAAGTGAGAATTATTTGATTAGTAACAAAAGAAAGGTTAAATTCATATGGGTTAAATACTCGTAAAACTTTCTGATAAAGTCGACAAATGGTCTATACAAAAAAGACTGAAGAAGTGAATAAATTTAAAACTATGTGGTTGAAAAGAGTTCATATACATTTTAATACCGTACAAAAAAGAAAATAAGAAATCAGGTAAGCCACCTTTTTTCAAAGAGGAATACATATCCATGTATTGCTCTCTACATTAAACAGACACGTATCATTTTTTGCTAAAAAGGTAAAGTCAATAAAAGATTGTAGGCGAATAATCTCAAAATCTTCGGAATATATATAATATATGTATTCGGAATGTACATATTTTCGATACAGGATATTGAAAAATCCCTAAAGGATACCTACAAAGTTCTTTAAAAACTGGGGTGGTATCTCCATTCATGCATATTCAGGGTCCTTCCAAAGACGCGGCTAGATGTTCTTAAAAAAAAGAATGTGAAAATTTAGATTATTTCATGTTTAACTATTAACGTCGAGATTTCGAAGTTGAAGGCAGTTCAGCAATACTTTGCGCTACAGCAGCAATATTTTTTCCAGTTTTTGGTCTGCCAGACCTTTTTCTATCCAGAAAGAACCAGTGGTGAAATTTTTTCACCAACTTTCGGATTGGCGGCACATTCGGACGAATTTTACACCAAAAAAATTACGAAGTTCGCGATATGTTGTTCTTAAAGTTCGATTATTTTCATAATAAATTTCAATAATTTTATCTTATAAAATTGTACAACTGTTTACTTGATAAATGTGAAAGATGACATATAAAAGGTACCGTTTAGGAATTATTCACTACTGACGTCACTTTTGACTTTCCGTCGACTCTTAAGCAAAAATCAAATGAAATTTTTTTTTAGATATTTTTTGTTTTATTGTTGAATGACGTATCACACGAATGAAAAATCTGCGTATAAATTTGTAAAGACGTACATTTGTATCGAAGCTATCCCCCGCTGATTGCTAAATCCAAATATATTGCGAAGATATTTGCTCATGCTTCTCGTCAGCAAAATTCCTGCTTTATGCAGATGACGGCGATCACTAGCCCTCTCGATTCGGAATTGGTGCTAATTGAATTTGATAATTTCAGTAACTGTTGTATCAATAATAAAATAAATAAGTGTTTCCAGCGTGCCACTGTTATTGACACCTTTTATCAAATATCTAGCATGCCTCTGTCATGTGTAAGGGGAATTAAAGACTAGGATGTAATATTTGATTCGACGCTTACTTTTTTATTATTACCACATCTTACGCCATACTTGCTTTTATTACGCGTCATAGCTCCGATTTCTCCGACCCTTATACGCTAAAGCTTTTGTGCGGTCCTTCATTTGGTCTCCGTATTATACGTGCCATGCTGCTAGAATTGAACGAATCCAGAAAGTAATCTTGCATTTCGCGTTGTGCAATTTACGCTTTTCGGATTCTCCCCTACCTATGAAGCGCGATGCCATAACTTAAAATCATTGCATAACAGGAGAATAAGTGTAATCTCATCCTTTTCTTAAATTTTTGATTTGATCCGTGGTGCTGTCGACTATCCGGTGCTTCTTGACTGGAGTTTCTTTAATATTCTGGCTAGAGCTCTGTGTAGTTCAGACTTCTTCTACGTTGGTCTTCGAAGTTCATTTATGTTGGTCTTTCTTTATGCTCGAAGTATTCCCATTAATAGAGTCTTATTTAAGTTTAAAAATCCCTAAATTTTTTGAGATCGATTTTTCTTTCATTCAAAAATATGTCTACTTAGTCTATAAGAATCTATTACATATATTAATTGGTTTAATAAAAAAATAAATAAATATGGAAGTATTTAATAAACGGCGTGCCGGTTGTGATCGAGTATCACCTCAAACGTTAATAACGACACCCCTGACCCACCATTAAGTTCCGAAATTAATAATTGCGATATTAAAGTGCTCATATACGCAGATGATATAATTATATTGGGATCTCACCAACGCATAACTAAAGCCAATGAAGCCGTTAACTCATACCTAAATGAATTAAATACATACTTTCACAAATGGAAGCTAAAGCTAAACTTCAATAAAAGCGAAACAACTATTGTTAAAGGAATACGTAAAAACGTATATCCAAATGCTCGTAAATATGAGCCTCAAATTAAAATAAATGGATTCAACATAAAATACAAAGAAAAAATTAAATACTTGGGCATAATTTTGGATAGCAAATTCACCTTTGTAAGACATGTAGATTTCATTTTGACAAAAGCAAAAAAAATGTTCTTTAACTATTGTAATTTAGTAAGAAGACAGGGTGGACTACCGAACTGCTTTAAAATAAATATTTACAAACAAATAATTAGACCAATCATATCTTATGCTCATCCGATACGGTTGAACATTTCGTCGAACCAAATGGAGAGACTAAGACGATTTGAACGATATGTTTTAAGAATTTGTAGCGGTCTTAACCGCCAACCTTACAGAAGTGGTACTTTTCCGAAAAGAGTTTCTAATAAAAGTTTATATGAAAAATACCACGCATAGACTTTTTCTTAATGAAATCGTCAATAAGATTGATAAACTGACATTCATAGAAAATGAACTGATAAACAAATATCTGTCAAAGGCAAGGGAAATATCATTACCTCTAACAGAAAAACATTTATCACCAATATATTTAAAAATACTAAAAAATAATAATATGTTACATAAAAATAGTAAAGCAATATATTATCATAGGCGATACAATACTTACAACTTCAACGATGAAAATTTAGTTTATAACATTGATCAATTTATAGCCAAATAAATTATAGAAGTTTAATATATGTACGTTATCTCCTTTTTAAGCCCTTTTTGGGAGAATACAAATAAGTTTTAAAATTATGCCAAAGACATTCCAAATAATAATCATAACCCATTGTATATATCAAAAGAAAAATAAGTTTTAAACTCCTAGATAAATACAAACAATCTAATTTTATCATAACTTTGTAAACTCCTATGTTAAAATGATTTTGGGCAATAAATGAAATTGAAAATTGAAATGAAAATGAAATGAAAATGAAATGAAAATGAAATGAAAATGAAATGAAAATGAAATGAAAATGAAATGAAAATGAAATGAAAATGAAATGAAAATGAAATGAAAATGAAATGAAAATGAAATGAAAATGAAATGAAAATGAAATGAAAATGAAATGAAAATGAAATGAAAATGAAATGAAAATGAAATGAAAATGAAATGAAATTAATAACGACAATGGTTTTTGGAGAAATTATATTGCTGGCATATTTATTTGTCAGAATAGAAAATTATAAATAAATTCTATGCGTGCACTCCCTTAAACTTCTGGTAAAAAACTGAATTGTCCAGTCTCCGGCTGTGTCAATTTTCAGGATGTGCATTTCGTAGGTCTCCAGCAGTACCTGACACGATATTGATACTTTTGCCTTGCACACCTACAGTAGTGCTGCAATGCTAAAACTATGCTAGCCACAAAACATTATTTTATCTGGTCTAGAAAAAATCGATTTTTTTGTTCAACCGAATCGTCTGAAATTTGAATATGTTGTTCAAAACATCAATGGCTATCGCCCGTACTAGAATCATATTTTTTTAGAGTGTCAAATTCAAAACCGCCCAATTTTTTTTAATTCTATTGCAGGACATAGCAGTCATAGTGATTAAGAATTTTTTTAGGTTTTTGTGTTTCAGATGAATAGAATACGCAAAATGGACAACAGCGTACAGGTCCAATTTTTCGGGATGGTCAAAATATTTAAAATAATTTTTTTTTCCATTTTTGTATATAAAAAAGCTAAAAAATTTAAATATCGTTTTTAATTTTTTTTTGTAAAAAGAGTTCCAGAAAATACCCTAAATTTTCGAGCTCTAGACCACCGGAGGCCCTAAACGAGGCTTTGATTGTTATTATAAATTTCGTTTGTACCAAGTTTTAACCTTTCTCTGATCAAAACCGAAAAACTTTACCTAGATTATTTCCCACACAATCCGCGAATAGGAGAGAGATAAAATTGTCACGCTTAGTTTAGCTATATAAACCTTTTCGTTGGTTGTACAATTATTGAGAATTGGATTTTGATTGCCATCAACCAACCATATGACCGTGTATTTAACTCGAATCGAGTTGGGAGCGCGAAGGCAATCGCTTATGCACATTTGCCATGCTTCCATGCGTGGAGTACAGCGTAGATACATACACACATACAATACTCGTGCATACAATTGAGCTACGCCATTGTTGTAGACGTTTTAGCGCGAACTTCACATTCTGGTTGTTTTTTGTTGTTGCGAATAATGGAAGTTTATGTGGCGTGTTATTTAAATCGAGCTGAAAATAAGTTTTGAAAAATTCTTCGTCAGCAACTTGTGAGCCTGCCAACTTCTAAAGCTGTTAAATGGTAGTCAAATTGAATGCTTAGCTGTCTCTATAAATTATGCAGTGAATCCCCTCTGTGGCGTCTATTTTATTTTTGGTGGTCGTAGCACAGTTTACACTTCCAAGAGCGTTAATTTGAATTAACCCCCCCTTAAAGAGATCACAATTGTGTTACTGAGGTGAAAGGGAAGCGTTAGCATTAGCAACTAGCAACGCGTGGGATTCCGCTCTTTTTGTATCAAATTGATGCTTGAATTACTTTGTTGCGATTAACGCATAACGCCACTCGTTAATTTTGCACATGCATAAGTGAACTTACGTACGCATGTATGTATGTATGTGCTTTTATAGGTATAATTACACGTGCCCCATAGCACAAATAGAAGTGTAAATACATTCAAACTTAAGTATGTGTATAGTATGTACGAGTATGCATGGGTAACACATCATCTGCACTCATAAGTCACCTTGCTAAGTATCAAGACGTAATCGTAAAACCTTACATAAATAATATTAATTTAATTTTACGCATGAAATATTTCACTCACACGACATAAGACTCACTTATGCTAAATAAATAATTTCCATCATTATCACCGCTTCGTTTGTTAGCCTGCCGAGATGCCATCCGCAAGCAGTTATCCGCGTGGCGGCTGTAGGGCCCGGTTATAGAGAAATGCCAACTCATCTGTCGAAAATTAACTGCAGACATTAAGTATATTACGGAAGCTCTTACGTTCCTCACACATAACACAAGCGTGTGCTTCATATAAAAACATGCACACTTGTATATGTGTGTGTATGTTCTGCATACATTTGATAGAGTCATATTACCTTCCCAACTTTTTCCAATTTTGACTTTTACTAAATTAATGGAGCTGCGCGTATATAAATGTGAAAAACTGAAACGATATTAAATAACAGGACTGTGTCTAAGGGGGGCCTTGCATAGCGTAAATAATTCTCGAAACTTCACAAGATACAAGAACCTGCTTAAGGCCATTATTTGTCAGGGATATTCGAAAAGGGATTAAACAAAAGGTAATAAATAACTATAGCACCGGAACTTATTGGCAAGTTTTGACAGATCATTTGCTGCTTCTTTAATTTTAATTTGTTATACAAAATTTTATAAAACTCAGTAAACAATATTAAATATAATAGTACATATAAGCCTAACGAACAAATTTTTATGAATAGTTTCCCAACATTTTTCCAACCAAAATATAACTTGTCCGGTAAGGGCAAAGACAGAATAAATGCTTCAGCGAATATTGACGTTTATTATAGGACTAACGCGGTGTTTTTTCTCGATGATGTTGCCACCCATTTTGAAGCGACTTAGATGGCTAGCAGCTTGAAATACGAATATTTGCTTCACTCAGAACTTTCTTTATGGAAAAAGAAATGGGGCGAAGTAGAACCTGCAAAACATCTGAATAAGTGGATAAGATGCACTCCCTTATATTTTCTCCTTACTGAAAATATTTGGAACGATGGCTTTATTGTGCCACAGAATTATTATTTTTACTTTTAAACGCTTCAGCACTTTTTTGCGTAGCTCGACTGCAGAAAAAAAACTAAATGGCTTACTGCGTCGATTTAAACTAGACACCGAAAAAGTGATTAATGAATTTGCGACAAAATCTCTAGCCCCCCTATTAGTCTTGTTTCAGTTAAAGGTCAAATACAATTAAGTTTTTATTCGCTCTTTACTCTTTAAATTACTTTTTGTTCTTTTGTTTTGTTTTTAGATACAGAAGCTGTTTCTTGCGAAATACTAATACAATTTGTAAAAAATGATTGACTGCTTGCAACCCAACACTGCCTTGACTACGACCCTGTTCAACAGTGAAGAGGGTGGTAGCCTAACTAGTCGATCGCCTGGTTGTCCGAGTGCTTGGCGGAAGGTATCAGCCAAATTAATTAAAAGCCTCAGCTGTGTGAACAACAACTAGTTAGGTAGACAAGCAGCCAACCTACCGCGCTTTCCATCAGTTTCACTGACGGCTGACCAACAACGACAAGAATTCACATATCCAAAAAATTTCATATGAAATACGAGCTCGCATGGCAGTGGGAAGATGTGCCTGTGTGTTTGTCAATATGAGTATAACAAATTCTCATATTAAATGTACATTTGTTGGAAACCGGTAGTTAATGGGACACAAAAGTTCATTAATTTTCATGAAGTTTTAATATAACCGAAACCATATACATACATACATACCTGTAAGTATGCATGTTTAAGTGTTCATTTGCATAATCGTGATGTGGGTGCGTACATTCATATTGTATTATATAAAATTACATATTATGCATATACACATATATATTTACTACATGCACATACATGTATGTGTGCGTGTAAAGTAATTTCGCTTGATTCTGGTGGCTTTCGGCCCTTTATGAATTAACAACAATGGTTGAATGAAAATGAACATGAAAAGTTGAACGAGAAGTAAAAAGGTGTAACAAATCATCGCTACTTTATATAGCGTAAAGCTCAACAAACTCGCTAAGAGGGTGCAACGAGACATGATGTTTGAGGGTAGTTTGGTCCACCTTCCAAGAATTAGCTAATCTAATATGCATTTGAATAACTGCACTAAATGTCGGTACAATTTACGTACATTCATATACCTTCTGCTCAAATATGAACGAGACGGTATCAATAAAACGGTCCGATTTTGTGATTTGTGCGATTTTCAAGCACAATTTCCTTTACTTTTCCGATGTTTTCGTCGTTTACTGATGTTGCTGGACGACGTTCATGAGGCAAGTTTTCAACCGATGTACGGCCCTCTTTGAACGATTTGTACCACTGGAAAACACGTGCACGCGATAGAGCAGAGTCCCCATAGGTTGTCTGCAACATTTTTAAGGCGTCTGAAGCCGAAATTTTGTTGGAATAATAAAATTTCAAACAAATTCTTTGTTCAACTTGAATTTCCATCGTTAAATTCGAAGAACACACTCGAGCTTGACTTGTTTACAGTAGCACAGAAAACAAACTATGTGACATATTACGCTGAAATTTGCAATGTAAGCTTATAACAGTCCTACCAAAAAACAAAAAATTTATTTTTGCCATATGTCATCCGCGGACCGTTTTATTGATACCGTCTCGTTCATATTTGAGCAGAAGGTATGTATGTATGTATGTGAAATTGTACAAAAAGAATAATTAAAAATAATTTATAATTCAAAGGCTCTTTTGTGAATTGTTGGCTAACATTACGAGAGTTTATGGTATAAAATAAAGGCTGAATTGCTCAGTAACAAATTCACAAGCAAATAATTTTGAAAGCCGAGTACTTGCACGCGCTTTATTTGGTGCTCATAACCTGAAAATGGCTTTGAATGTCACACAAGCCCCTCGCCAATGACCAGCCAATAGCCCCCAACTTCTGTCATCAATCACACGCGCTAAGTGCCATCAGTCCCCCTTTGCTTTGACATACATAGGCAAGCTGCTTAAAACCATCGCTATACTCAAACAGTTTGACGTCTTTAAATTTATTTTTATTGGGAGTAGATGGCGATTACTCGTCCCTTTTTTGAAATGCCGTTAGGCGATGATTTTCACATTTCATTCGTAGCTGGTCAATTTATGGTGGTACTTGGGATGGCGTCAACACGATATGCCAAATACATTTCAGAATATGCGAAAAGTAAGGAATAATAAACATGAAGAATACAATTTGCATAAATATCAACTAAGTATCGTTTTACTGTAAATTCGTACATACTTGTCTGCATAACTACGTAGGCGTTTATATGCTTCCCCTAAAAAAGTTTGTGCGAAAATCTTCAATACACAGTATTAAAGAGATATTAATACGGTGGTGATAAATTTAGGGATCTGTCCACTTAAATGGGATAAGATCGTATAACGAGTTTTTAAAATATTTTTATTAGGTCGCCATCATTTTGCCTGTTCCGTACTGATTTTTCTATCAGTTTTAAACCCACTTGCAGAATTAATGCTTTAAGTGGCGAGGGATGGTCCCTTGGCAGATGGGTGAAACAAAATTCTGTACATTTAAAGTATTTGGACAAATTAGATTATGATGGGATTTGGCTGATGATCAAAATAAAAATGTGGCCAATCTGCAAAAAATGGCATTGGGTTAAGATATTATTTGCTTGTCGTTAATATCTGCTAAAGAAGCTGAAGCACAACACAATTTAAATATGCGCTGATACGCTACCTTTTTCACTCATTCAACCTTTGCATGCATAACCTTAACAGGGAATCAGCCTTAGGTAATGCGTGCGCAAGTAACAGTGGTCTGGTCTTGAATCCAAATAAGTCGCAATGTGTTGCTATCTTTAAAAAAGGTTTTGACATGTATGATAAAATTTTATTAAAGAGATCGGCGATGCCGTACGTCGATGTAGCTAAGAACTTAGTTGTACTATTCGGTAGAACACTAACATGAGATAATCATATATATAGTAGAATTGGTAATGTATACGGAATGCTGAGGTCTTTATGGCGGGTCCCAAACCCAGCTATCCTGGGATACTTCGCCTTCTCACGTCAGCTCACTCCTAAACGGATGTTCGCAAACTACTCAGAGGATACTTGGGCTAATACCGGAAGTTGTGAGCTGCTTGAACCATATGCAAAATAGTCGTCCTAGCCACTCCTAAGTGAATGGCGATCAGTAACTTTCCCCACTTGCATTGACTTCTACATATAGAAAACATCCGCATCTCAAAAATTGGCTTCAAATGACTTAATCGTCACGATTACAATAGCTTTTGCACTTGAAAGTCAATTATATAATATCTGAATGTTAGTCTTTCGTCTATTCAGTACGCCTATGGAAAAATATACCTCTTAAGCTCAGGGCTACTAAAGATACATTAAAATTTAAAATAGCATTACTTGAATACTATTCACAATAAAAGATATTTGGTTTTATTTAATTTCACTTTCTTTTCCATCAAATCTTACCCTTCCTAAATAATGAAATTTAGGTTTAATTTAATAAATTTTAGATATTAAGTTCAAATTGTATAAATTTTTAATATTTTATAGATTTTATTGTAGTACCATTAGTATCTAACACGAAATGTAAGTTTTTGTAGTGGTATTAGACTAAATAAATAAATAAGTATTGGGGAAGCTGTGACCTATCTTAATCCTCCGTTGGGCACCCGGATCTAGTCAGAATTTGTCGACTTTGGACATGAATTTAACATACTTCTATTATACCTAATGACTGGAGCTTCCAGGTGGCTTCCTAAAATATTATTCTCTATCGCTTTATAGATATAATCTTTAAAAAAGCATCCTCGAACAAGACGAGAAAAGGCCTGAGTCAGGTGCCAAACCGAAAGTTTTAAAAAAGGTAGCCAAAGGAGGGTTAATAGTAAGCTCCTTTCTTGATAAAATGATAGGCAGAATGTTACTAAAAAGTCTTCGAAAACAACATTTCGAAATCACAATCTCCAAGTCACGATTGTATACGCACACTCCGGCACCTATTGTACGCTGAAATTCCTTATGAATACCATCCTTTTGCGCTACTTGTCGCAATTTGGGTATTGAGAACTGATAGAATGATTTGGACGTCAATGGCGTTTTCTTCTGGCGCGGGAAGCGCACATTTGAGAATTATTAGTTATACATATTTGTAAATATTATTTGGTTATACATATTTATTAAGATGACGAAAACAAAACAAAAAACAAAAAAAACTTAAAACTTTTTTATTTTATATATAAATACTTAAATTATATATTTTAATAAAATTTTTTTTTTATTTTTTTGTTTCTTTTTTTCTTTTGTTCCAACATCCCATTATTTGGAAGGCACTTGCACAATTTGGCGACAACTTTGCTGCAAGTCAAATGTTTACACTGTTTTAATAACTTCTTATACCATTGTACTCTAAAATTGTACTCTAAATTAAAATAGAACTAATAGGAGTAAATATTATAACAATAAATTTGCTAATTTACTTATTTTAAAGATGGCATCGGAAATTTAAACTTTCAATAATATTTAAGCCAGAAGTAATTGCATTGTCCTTAATGGTCTTTACAATAAAAACTGATCTGTATGTAACTTAAATGAGAAGGAAATCACCTAACTATTTCATGGACGATGCTAAATACAATATAAGACCATACAAGTACTGCTGTATTTTCTTTGGAAAGACCGGCCATAGTAATTCTGAAATAGTTCATGTTCTAACTGGTGTAAATGATTTTCAATGGGAAAAATTAATCTATTTTATTACTGGGATTTGAGATGAAGGCAGTAATGATGTGGGCCCTCAACGGCCTTCCTTCTTTGGAAAACTGAACGGTGAAGCCTAAAACCCTGGCAGGCCTCTACCCGTAGCCATTGGGTTGGCGGAGTAGGTGCAGTTGAGATGACTCCCGTCTTTGTGTCCGGTCTGGCTCTGAACGCATACATTAAGGACGACTACACACTACAGGTTTGGATAGCGGCTTCTAGTGGAGACCGGCTTAACAAACAATGAATAAAAAAAACACAACAACAGCAAACAACAACACAACAAACAAAACAATAACCCTGCATAAAGCTTCAGGTGGTAGTGGGAATTCGGAACCGAATCCTAAAACCACCTCAGGACAGGACGAGCGAAATCGCCTTCTCCAAAATTTTTGCCCCGAAGGGCAGTCTCTAGTGAGGGTAATGAGTCGGAATCGACGTGCAAGGCAGCGACCAAGGGAGACACTGGACCACAATCAGACTCGGGAGTAAAAAGGCAACGCTCCCAAGAGGAGGATGTCTCCCAAGAAAAGAGGGCCATCATTGGTAGAGGCCCGCTCAAATCGTTTAGCGAAGTCACTAAACAGGCAGTCTTCATCATTTTCGGAGTGATGGACAGCGGTGTTGTTGAAAGTTGTTGAAATGTCGATTTCATTATTATAAAACATTAAACATGTATTTTAACAATCATTATTGCAACATTTGAAGGTAAAAACATCGATTTTTCAAATGTGTCACACTGGTAGTTCCTTCTAAAATATAAAAATCACATATAAAAAACAAGAATATGAAATTTGAAAATATTGACGGATATGTCAAAAAGCACAAAAAATAAGGAAAATAGGATGTGAAGGCTGGCAAACAGGCAAAAAGTAACAGCAGCCAAGCAAACAGATGCGACGACAATGAGCCATAAAAAATTGCAAACAAAACATCAACATAAACAAAAACATAAACTATTTTAATATGCACACGCAACAAAAAGGGAAAACATGAGCAATACACTTACTAATACACTCGCATATGTAGCTACATCAAACATAAAGGACAATACCCAAATACATACATACCTACATATGTATATATGTATGTAATTTGTAAGTTGACAAGTTTCACCAACGCTAACCGCTTGCAAGCCAGATTCATTGGATATAAAAAATCATAAAAATGGAAAAAATTGTAATGTGAACAATAAAAGTAAAATGCAGAGAAATGGAAAAGTTACAAAAAATATGAGCAAAAGGTTGCACAAATATATGCATGTATGTAAATGAGGGCAGCCCACGCACCCAACAGGCGTCAAAACCCTAGCAAATACGAAAAACAGCGGGAAAGGACGTTAGGGAAGCGATGACGAAAACCGCAATCTTACATGTTCACACAAAACCTGGCGCACATTGTGAGTACTGTATGTATGAGCAAATATGCAGCACATACACAGATATGAGTAGTTACACCAATTGGACTTTAGTACCAACACGCACGCCAATACATTTACTGCATGTGTATCCACCTGCCCTGCAAGAAACTACTTAGGCTGTGTTTACGTAGCCCTTAGGGTGCTCGGCCTATTGTTGAAATACAAATGTATGGATGCATATACATATGTGAAAGCATATGAGTTATATGTATCATATGTACCTACGCATTTTGTTTCAGTTTTTACACTTTTTCCGAGGACCAGTAGAAAATTGACTTTCACATTAGGTGACCAAGGATCCCTCATTATTATTTTGCTCTCACTATTTATTGTCTTTGAACAAATTAAGCAGACGATCAAATGGAGATATTCTTTTTTTTCAATTTTCGATTTTCATATCGATAACGTAACTTATTAACACAATTTCTTTCGATTTTATAATTGATTTCGGATAATCGATATAATAAGTATGTAGGTAATAATAGGCGGATATGTGGATTCTTGCAGGGATGTACTTTCGGCGAGGGATCGAGGAGCGTACGAACATGACGTCCTTACTGCTTTACAGGCATTAGTATCTGCTCCACGAAGAGCCGATCATATGAATGTACAGAGGAAGGCGTTTATTTGGGATTTTGTAACCCTTACGTAGCAAGTTCTTAATTTTTTGAAAAACCTTTTTGAAACGATTTTAAATGTGCCTTGCAAAGGTACCTTGCTCCTTATTATTTTTTCTGGCTAATGACATAACTCATCTTGCCGAACATCCATTGGATGAATGTACTTTTCGGCACCTATTTTCCTCTCTCTGGCTTTGAGGATTTCGCTAATGTTAAATCCAGCAAATGAAAAAATATCCGAATATGCCACCGCTTAGATTGTCATTTTATTTTGTTTTAACTCTTTTGATCATCATACCTTAAAAAAAACTACGCTTCGAATATGCCAGTCATATTCCTCAATCACGATGGGAGATAAAATTGTGCGATAGTTTTACTCTCATTTGTTTTATCTGAACAAAGTTGGATGCTAATCTGAGATCTTTGTGGTCGCACCTCGAATTTACCTATATTCCACTGAGGTCACCCTCCTGCTCGATAGATGTCACATGAGACTCTTTCTTGAAAAGCTTGTCCACCCGTAACTTGCAACTGGATATACGATTTCTTCTAAATTTTCTCAAACTTAATAGCTCGCATTTTTTTTTAAATATTCAATCAACGGCTACAAAATTAGTATTTGTAGAAGAAAATGAGATTGTTTTCATTGAGTCACACTTCTTTTAAGTCGACTACTTCTACTGGCAGATACACCTAAGTTGGGTTCATTAACAGCGACAATATTTTTAAAATTTATGGGCAATGTCACTTATGTCAGACATTCCATCATATATGCGGTTTATCGGGAAAGTACTGCTTCAAATGACAATTGATAATTGTGCATATGTTCTTCAAGTGGCAACGAGAGTTCACTTTTCCTCATCTGAAAACTCTATTCCATTTCCACTTTCCCAAGCAAAATTCTGTGAAATTCGTTCTATTTCAACGTCTGTTATGGGCATTATTTTCAACTGCAAATAGAAACTTACAAAACAAATCACGCACATAAAGAGCTCGTTTTTCGATCGAAAAATATCTCAAATTTTTAGAATAAGTTAATAAGCGTTTTGATTTTCAGGGGAAAGTGTCGTTTTTTCTTTACGAATATGAAGTTAGGTTAGGTTAGGCTTGGCAGCCGCATCGCACATAAAAACAACGATGCCACTTAGTCCACGAAATGGGTCCGTTGTGAGCCGCGGAGGCTGGGCTACATTTCCCTCTCCATATTGAGCCATCCTGAGCTTTTGACAAAGCGTAAAAGGTTGTTGATATCTAAAGTGTATAGATTATCTATATTCGTTAAGAAGTAGGATTTTAAAAATCGGTTCCTGCTTCTAGCTAGAGCCGGGCATGTGCAAAAAAGGTGTTGAATTGTTTCCAATTCCTCCTCATTTCTGCAGCTACGACAGAAATCATGCTTGTAAACGCCTAATCTCCTTGCATGATTTCCTATGAGACAATGCCTTGTGAGGGCTCCTACTAAGGTCCTGATTTGAAGTCTACTCAGTTTTATAACACTCTTGGACAGACGTAAGTTTAGCCTTGGCCATGTTTGCCTAGCAATATCACAGGTGTTAGTGCTAATCCATCTTTGATTTGCAGAATTGATTAGTGCGTCCTTAATGAGAAGCTTAGAAGTTGCGAGAGGTATCTCCATTAATTTACTTATGTCTGGCATACAGGTACCTTCTCTTGCACGTTGGTCTGCCCTACAGTTCCCTGGTATATCTCTGTGACCTGGGACCCAGCATAAGATTATACGATATTGTTTGACCATCTCATTTAGAGATTGGCGACAACATAAGACACTCCTTGATGTTGTTTGGAATGCATCCAGGGCTCGTAGGGCAGCTTGACTGTCTGATAGAATGCAGATATCCGTTGATGATATTCTGTTTATCTTTAACCATTTTAAGGCTTCATGAATAGCGTTTATTTCCGCTTGAAAAACGCTACAGCGATCCGGTAGTTTAAAGGATTCACTAATAGAAAGCTCTTCGCAAAATAACCTTGACCCTACACCGGTGTCCATTTTGGATCCGTCCGTGTAGATCTTACCGGGTGTGTTGGGTGTTGGATCTTCTTCAAGCCATTCCAGTCTAGAAGGGATTTTCATTAGGAAATTCCTTTCGAAGCAAATAATGGGAGGGTGATAATCACAGTCACTGGGTATATCCGTGTAGGAGTCTAAAATGGTTGAATATCCATGTGTAGCAGTTCTCCATTGTGAGCTCGCTTTGAGCCTTAAAGCGGAGCAGGCCGCTGAGTATTTGCAGAAGAGATCTAGGGGTGGCAGATATAGCATGATGTCCAAAGCCATAGATGGCGTGGTTTTCATCAAGATGAAGTTGGTTAGATTTTTTATGAAATTAAGTCTCGAAACGGTGGTAATTGAATTAAAAGAAAGGAACACGTCAAAATTACCGGATTTGAAGTTGCAATGAACACAAATTACTATAAAAAATAGTAGCCCAATACAACTGAAATCACTTAGTATTCGCGGTAACAATATATGGTACTTCATACGTCCCGATGGTCTACCTTTCGAAACACTGCTGATTGATGATGCGCCATAATCTGAATCAAAGAAAAAGGATAACAGTCGTGAGGGTAGCGTGGCAGAGGACGTGGTGCACTTGGTCGCGTCGGTCCAAAAGGTCTAGAAGCTAGTAGACAATAAGATTTTACAAAATTTTACTGAAATAAAAATACGAGTCTTGTAACAAGGAAAATTTTTTGTTTTTATTTAACCATATAAACTTTCGATGTTATGGGGTTGTATTATTACAGTTAAACTCAACTTTTGAACGGGCCATTTCTTTCAATTGTAGAATACACGAGGTTTGTTCCAAAAGTATCGCGAATTTTGTGATTTTTCAAAAATTATTTATTTATTCATTAATATATATTTTGTCCCCTTCAAGGTAATCCCCATGCGATATTATGCACTTGTGCCAACGTTTGTTCCAATCTTCGAAGCACTTCAGAAAATCATTTTTTTTTTTTATCTTGTTCAGCCCCTCCTTCGATGCGGTCTTTATCTCATCAATCGTAGCGTAGCGTCGTCCTTTTATGGGCCTCTTCAGTTTCGGGAAGAAAAAAAGTCACAGGGGGAAAGATCTGGAGAATGCGGTGGTTGTGGCATCATTAGTATAATTTTTTTGGCCAAAAAGTCGCGCACAAGCAACGATGTGTGAGCAGGGGCGTTACCGAGATGCGAGAGCCAATTTTTGTTTTTCCACAAATCCGTGCGTTTCTGGCGGATTGCTTTGCGCAAATTGCACATAAATTGCAGGTAATATTCCTTACTTACCATTTTACCCTATAGCAAGAACTCCTGATGCACAACGCCCCTGCAATCGAAGAAAATGGTAAGCAAAACTTTTATATTCGACCGAACTTGGCGCGCTTTTTTGGATTTCAGTTCGTGCGGCAGCTTCCATTGAAATGATTGAACTTTGGTTTCCACGTCATAACCATAAACCCACGATTCGTCACCAGTTATGACCCTCTGGAGCAAATTTGGGTTGTCGCGGACAGAGTCCAACATCTCATTTGCAATGTTCATGCGATGCTGTTTTTGGTCGAAATTGAGCAGTTTTGGTACGAATTTTGCGGTGCCCAGATCATTGAAAAAAATCAAATGGTACGAGCCATTCGATATGTCTAGGTCCTCAGCAACTTCTCTAATGGTTTTTCGACGATTGGCCAATACCATTTTCTTCACTTCATCAATTTTTTCGTCTGTTGTTGAAGTGCTCGGGCGTCCGGAACGCCACACACTGGGCATTTAGCGGAAGAAAGTCAAATTTGCAACATACCACCTACGCAATGTTTAATGGTATTTCTAAACTCCAGAATAGAACCAACTATAAAATCAAAAAGAATTACTAAACTCCGACATACAGTTTTTTTTTATAGATATGTCAAAAGTATAATTTTTTTATAGTATTGAACTGACTAAGAAAAAACTTCAAAGCCCAAGGTGGTTTTTTTTTCCTTTTGCTTGAGCCGACTTCCAATTTTTTATTTTTCATTTTTATATATTTTAGCCGGAAGAACAAAGGCTGTGAAGCATTTGATTATCTCTTTATAATTAATTTTACGAAAAAAACAAAAAAAAAATCATATTCCTTCATATTCTTGGATCTGCAAGTTGAGCTACATTTACCTACGGTCAGAAACTAGTATCAACGTGTTGCTTAATAGCGTCTCTTTCAGTTTTAATCAATTGCAGGTGGTGGCACCAGGGCGCCACTGATTATTTTTTGGCAATGATAATAACTAAACGCTTTCTAGTGTGTGCATAATGATAACGAAACACTTTTAATTTTGTTTTGACATTTTGAGGGTAATTCAGAATTATGAACTTACATGTATCCTGTGCGTAAATATTTGCTGGCTTATATTAATAAACAAAAAAAACAAAAAAATTAAAATTTATGAATTTTAAAAAACATTGTTTTTTAAAATTTTTTTTAAAATAGTTTTTAAACATGTTCTTTTCATACACAAATATATACAACTTCGTTAGTAGTAAAAATGTAAATATTTTTTGGGATGTATACTTTTTTCCGCATCTCTGTACAAAAATCCCCAGTGTGCGCCATTCGTCGTTCACATCTTCTCGGTCTTCTGAGAACATTTTGCACCACATACTCGTATAAACGTTGCTTTTGTCCAAAGTAGCTTCTCCGTATGACACAGTCAACATTCGGAATGCATCCGCGCACTTAACTTCGTTTTTCACACAAAATTTGATACAGGTTCTTTAATCCATCTTTTTGAATAGGTAACAATCGAAGAGGAGCCGAAACACGTGCAAGCAAAGCAGCTGTCAACATTCAAAATAACCGAGCTCGTTGGCATGAGTGAGGGACTTGAGTACCAACATATCGCTACAAAAAAATCGAAACTCGAAAATACGTAACCTGCGAAAACTAACTTTTTGATCACATCTCGTACATACCATATGCTCTTGTGCATGCTTACTATCTTTTTTAATAAAAGACGAGTCTTATATCTTACTGCCCAGTATTTATTAACCAAGTCAGTACTCTTCGCCGTATCAGCAGCTACTTTTAAATCATTTACCAACTATGTAGTTCAGTTCCTTACAGGGCATTTAAGCACAATAGCAATACTATGTATACATATGTATGTATGTACATTTACACAAACATTGTATGGCTTGGAGAATGCAGAGCCAAAGTCAACGTCAGCCGGGCAATGAAAACAATATGCAAATGCGAGTAAACATCGTAGACGTTCGCTTACATGTAGGTGCATATTAGGGATGACAATATCAGCGGTAATTTTGATCCCGAGATGCCACGATATTTTTAATATGTATTTATTAGGTGTATAAATATTGGCCGCGACAGCCGAGTGAATGAGTGCGTGACTAACATTTGGTGGGTGCCGAATTCGAAGCCTGTTATGGACATGATTGCAGAAAAAGTTGTCTAATAACGGTAGGCTAAGAGGAATCTCCGAGTAAAATCGTGATATAAAGAAGTTCCCGCAAAAATCGTCTGCCATCCGGAGTCGGCGTAAAACGGAACAATATCAAGACGCGTACGTCAAATTGGAGAAGACAATGGACTCCTTGGTAGACATTGATTTTTCTTTGATGGCCCTTGCCCAAGAAAAAAGAGCATGGAGAACAAGGTGATGAAGACAACATCCACACTGAAATGCACCATGTTACGAGTATGTAGAGATATTTGTTCGAGAGAGAAGAGGATAAATTGAACATTAGTGACTAAGTGCATCCATTCCACCTAAGATGTTCAAAAGACTTATAGACGGTGAATAATGGTTGTTAAATATATTGAAACCTCCTCATATTGAAAATAATAATCTTACTTCAAGATGCGAAAGCTTAATTACTGCTCTATGACTCCAAATTGTTTTAAACCATTTTGAAAAGTTTTTCTGATGAATTTTTGCGTATCTTTCAGTATAACAGAGTATAGTTGTATACATTTCAAAATAATAAGCACAGTTTCGTTATTACTGTTGAAGAGTTGAAAACCTGCTTGGTCATTCTTCTTCTGACCACCTATAACTGTCTGCCCAGAGAAGCGATGTATTGGTATTTTGACGACGATTACAGCACGACTATAATTACAATACTAAAGCCAATGAGGTAGTCATAGCCGAATGGTTTGGAGCGTGTCCACCACTCGGTAACGCACGAGTTCGAAACCGCGGGCGGTTGCCTCTCGGTAGACAATGGCATACCTCCGATGTTTTTTTAATAAAAAATCACTTGCCATTCGGAGGCGACATAAAAACGGTAGGTCCCTCCATTTGTGAAAAAACATCAAGGCGCACACGAAAAATAGTAAAAGCAGCTCGCCCAAATATCCAATAAAGGGTTTCGGCTAGGCGCAAATTTTATAATGCCAAGAAATAGGTTTCCAGAAGTAAAGAGAGGTTTACATTTTTGTGGCAATGGGCTCTGAATTGAGACTTCAGACAAATTGTTCAAGGGCTGACCTCTTGCTGCCATATGTACTGAAAAAAAAAATCCGATGGAATATATTTCTGCTGATCTGGCTATAGACAGTGAAGTATGAATGCCCCATAATGTTTACACCCTACAACCGAGCTTACAAACGGGTGATTTTTTAGCTATTATCTTTTTTAACAGTTGGTTTAAACAGCTGACGCACGTTTCGTGTTTTGCTTCACTGTCAAACATTTTATTATAAAAATGCGTGTTCTGTTAAGAAAGTGTATCGCGCGCTTCTTCTTTAATCGACCCACTGAAGCGGCTATTGGAGCTATTGTGACTAAATTTAGAACCAAATTTACATTATTGGACATTAAACCACCAACACGCTTACGTAGAGCGCGAACTGAAGAAAATATCGCAGTTGTATCGGTCAGTGTTATTGATGACCATGAATTATCGATTCGTCGCCGTTCGCAGCAATTGGGCCTCTGTTACTCAACAACGTGGAAAATTTTGCGAAAGGACTTAGGTGTGAAGTCTTTCAAAATACAGCTGGTGCAAGAATTGAAGCCCAACGACCTACCACAACGCAGAACTTTTGGGGGATGGGCTCTTGGAAAGTTGGCCGAAGATCCACTTTTTTATCGAAAACTTGTGTTCAGCGACGAAGCTCATTTTTGGTTCAATGGGTACGTAAATAAGCAGAAATGTCGATTTTGGAGTGAAGATCAGCCAGAAGGGTTGCAAAAGCTACCAACGTATCTAGAAAAGGTCACAGTTTGGTGCGGTTTATGGGCTGGAGGTATGTTTGCACCGTACTTCTTCAAAGATGCTGCGAATCGTAACGTAACTGTGAATGGTGAGCGCTACCGTGAAATGATATCCAACTTTTTTTTTTTTGCCAAAATGCAAGAGCTTGACTTGCATGGCATGTGGTTTCAGCAAGACGGCGCCACATGCCTCACAGCATGCGGAACAATGGATTTGTTGAGAGGCGAGTTCGGTGAACATTTTCTTTCACGTTCGGGACCTGTCAATTGGCCACCCAGATCGTGCGATATAACGCCTTTAGATTATTTTTTGTGGGGCTATGTTAAAGTTCATGTATATTCAGCCAAGCCCGCTTCAATTAACGCATTGGAAGACAACATTAAAGCATTTATATGTGAGATACCGGTCAAGACATTGGAAAGAGTATGCCAAAATTGGATTAAGCGGATGGACCATTTGAAGCGAGGTCGCGGTCCACATTTGCATGAAATAATCTTCAAACATTAAATTATATGGACTGTACTATCGTTTTAAATAAAAATTGCATGCATTTTTCTGAATTTTACGTGTGTTTTTTTGAAAAACTTTCCTGTAGCTCTTAAAAAATCACCCTTTATATAATGGCTTTGGTCACTTTCGACAAAAGGTGTCAATACAAGTTCAATTCATAGTTTTTCATAGTAAAAAAATATTATAATGTAAAAAATGTATAACAAACGTAATGCCTTGAAAGAAAATGTCTTCACTTCTTCACAATGAGCTCAGTATCCAGTGTTTAAGGACGGATTTTTTTCGATATGTAAAAATTAAAAATAAAATAATGTTTGACTTTTGTGTTTAATTTAACTATAATATTTCTAGAGTAAAAATAAATTCTGTTTCAAAAGTCTTCTGCAATTTTTTTCTTTTGCACGAACGTGTTAAATAAACTTTGCTGATAATTACAAATAAAGGTTTTGAATAGCGATTATTTATTTCCAAATAAAAACAAAAAAGAGTAATAGAAATGATGAAGTTTAGGTGTGCTGATCGTGCTGATGACAAAGTGAAACAACATTAAAAACTAATTATTTGAATTAATTTTGATACCAATAATATTTTTAAAACCATGAAACAACTTCACTTAAAAAAATTCAAATATTTCTCTTTCGGCTAGAAGCACTATATGAGATTGCTGTGTCTAGTCTGATAAGCCCGAATCAACATGACTTTATTACTGGAAGGTCTGCGGTTTCAAACCTTGCAAATTTTTAGCTTTAAGACTGGCTGCCAAGTAGATGACATTTACACTGAGTTTTCGCAGTATTTTGACAGGGTCTCTCATAAAATTTGCTAAGTAAATGAGCCTATTTCGGATTCCATTCCACCTTCATAACTTGGATACTTTTGCAAGGCCTAATGTGAGTTGTCTTTAAATAGAAACATTATTCAAAGTCTTTCTTCACTTTAGCTAGAAATAAATTGTACCGAACGTCATAGCAGGGCCTTCCGGTATTTAAAAACGTCAGGAAACCGGGATTGTAAAATCCCGGAATTGACATTCCTTTTACAAATATGCTCACAAACATAGTACGTTTACTCTCAAAGTGGGAACGGATCATAAAACATGCCTACAGTCAATTTTTGATATCGACATTTATGTAAAAAAATTTGAGAATTCATTGGAATTAATGAGGGAAGCCAAAAATTATAAGTTGATGGGAAACATGCCATTCTCGCATAATATGCTACGTACGATATACATACATAAAAGCTAAAGTTTCAACTAATTGCCTACACAATTTTAGTTTAGTGGGCTGGCGAATAAAAGGGATAAGTTGTATCCACCCTCTAAACTCATATGAAATTACCATATTGAGTGTAAGAGGAGTTTCAGCATAGATGCATTAAAAATGTTGACAATTTTTTTAAAGAGATTTTGACTTGTGAGTTTAAGTGAAGCCAACGAATATTTTTTGATTTGCTTATGTTTTTAATATCTATTACAATATTAAAAAAAAATAGATTCCTTCAAATATTTGAATACAGTGTTTATAATTCTTACGTGCAGCTTGAAACTTCAATTATTAAAGTTACATTCGAGAATACGAGAGTAATATTTTCTTAATTCGAGCACAACGCCTCAGAGAAGATAATTCAACGCACAATGAGTTTTATTAATCGATTGGACAAATAAACGATTTTTTTAATAACATATTATTAGTCAAGGCAGTTAATCTTAGTTGATATTGCCATTGAACAAAAAATAAAAAATCGGTGGGAAGTTAATATTCTAATGTACAAGGACTGCAGACGGAGTAATTTACCGTCGGCCGATGTATGTAATTAAGAGAACAATTTGGTCCATCTTATACAAAGTCATTTTGTACACACTTTTTGCATTCTTTAAATTATCATAGAATAGTTTGCCTAATATTTGTTTCATACTAACGAACAGTGTACGAGTCGTGTGCTCATCAAGGCAGCGCAGAGTGACTTCGAAGTGTGGGGCTCTGTCAAAACCGTTCGCATTTCTTCTAATAAGACGGAGATTATTGGAAATAATATAGCCCATAAGTTTGGCTAATAAAAGCTTCGTTTCAAGGACTTGTCTTTCTGGTGCACACTAAAGCAAAGAATTTCTCTAAACTCCTATGTAAATGGTGTATTGCCCTCCTTTATTCAAACGCATATGCTATCCGTTCAGCTGCACACCCCTTACATTTTCCAAACTAATATTACGACGTGTAATCAAAGATTTGAAATAAATAAATACCAGGATATTATTTTAAATGCATGGAATGAAAGAAATTTGTATAGATTCAATGCTATATAAGTAGAAGTGCACAGGCACGAGTTTTTAACTGTTTGTGCGAGACAGCCGTACAATTATTGTATTGATCGACAGTCAAAGAAGGAGGATATGAGAAGTCTTAAAATTTTCTGCATTTAAATGCCTAATAATTATTTAATGAGGTATTTAAAGAGGGCAGCTACACTTCCAAATGAATTCTTTGTGCAAACGTCATACATTCGGAAAGCGAACCAAATTCAGTAAATAAGCGAGTTTCTGCGTGCATGTAATTAATAGCATTTGATTAATTATTAATATTATTATTGATTTGGAATATACAAAGTGAAGTCAAAAATAAACAAGACGGAGCTAAAATAGAAAGGACAGGAGCTTTGTTCTGATAACTTCGAGTTTATTAATTCAAAATGATTACTTTCTAATGCTCAAAAGTTACATCCAAGAAACATATACACAGTTGACGAAGCACTACAAACTGCGAGCAGAAGGCATACCTGTATGAGCAGACTTCTGACGCACACAAATCCGACGATGAGAAAGCTTCCTGCTGAAGAAAAATTCAATAAGAAGAGACTTAACCGAAAAACACCAATATACCTCTTGTAATATATTAATAAGAAATATGCTTATGTAATTATCTAAATTATTATAGTAAACATTTTACAAATGAATTACATATTCCTAAATGATCCTGAAGTGGAATGACCTTACAGTATCAATTATACATCCAAATATCATTAAAACAAGTTAATTATTGTTAATATAGACAGGTGTAATATTTTTGGAAGCAATAAAAAATAATAATTATTCAAAATAGTCCGCTCTGCCCTCGATACACTGTTTTGAGCGATCTAAACGCTTTTCGAAAGAATGTTTCACGTCATTGACCGGAATGACGGGGAGCCATAATTCCATTGACGGTTTGGCCCGTTGGCACGAGTTCCTTGTGGACAATTCCCTTGGAATCGTAAAAACAAATGAGGATCGACTTGATTTTCGACTTCCCCAAACGCGATTTCTTGGGTGGTGGCTCATCTGGGGCCTTCCATTCGGCACTTCGACGCTTAGTTTCAGGTTCATGTTGGAAACTCCACGTTTCATCACCAGTTACAATGTTGTAAAGGAAGTTCTCGTGTTTTCTCACCTCTTTAATGAGGTTTTTCGAATTTTGATTTCCGAATAATTTTTGGTCCTCAGTTAGTGCACAGACCCTTCCTTCGTAAGCCCAAATTATCAGTTAAAATACGATCAATCGATGTTTTGGAGATATTCAACTCCGATTGCTTGAATTTCAACGATGATCTCGGTTCATTTTTGATAAATTTACAAACTATTACGATGGAGTTTTCGGTGATTACTGATTTTGATTTTTCATTGCCATTTATGTTCTCACCACCATCTCTGAAACGTGTAAGCTACTCATGAACTCTGTCACGAGATAGACAATCATCGCCATACACTTTTTGCATCAATTCAAATATTTCGGTAAACGTTTTACCGATTTTAAAACAAAATTTGATATTAGCTCTTTGTTCGAAACTCATTTTGTATGGATGACACAGACATATTGACACTTTAGACGCAATAACTTCGCTTGCACTGAACCGAATGTCATTAAGCGTTCACTGGAAGTCAGCTAGGGATGTAACTTCCAATGCACTAACTCAATAAAAAGATGGCGCCCTCAAAAACATTTTTACGATGCCAGTCTTGTTTATTTTGGACTTCACTATGTAAAACCAATAGCTATTAATGTTAAATATATATGTACATATAGTATACATTTATATGACCTGAGGAATGATTTTTAACCACCTCTAACTAAAAGTGCGATTTTTTATTATTCACTTATATTTGTAAGTTTTATATGAAAATACTCAAGGCTTGAAGTAAAAAAAAACTTATTAAAGATGATACGATTCTCATGAACCTAATTATCCTGTCGTCCGAATGGATATAAAAGCTCCAGCTCTAGAAGTATTCCATGCTGATGCTTTGCTGATGGTAGCAGAGGAAGGGGAAGCCCTTCTTTGTGGTGGAAAGAAGAAAGAAAGAAACGACTGGCGCAACTTATGTGCGTACATATATAAGTAAGTGCATACACATCCATAAGTATGTAAAAACAACTATATTATTGTCATGGGTTAGTGATGTTAGTTACAATGTTAATGTTAAAGCAAAGGAGTACCCATATAATTTAAATATGTACCATAAGTGTCGGTGAACTAAGTTGAACGCTTTAGCAGGAATTTAGTATTCTCTTTTAAAGTATTTATTGTGGGGTAGCCAATGCAACTGTGCTGTTAGGTGGCGTGACACTCTGAAACACTAAAATAACACAATGCATTATTTTTTAGGTAATAAACTTTTAGTGTTTATGTTCCGAAATTAGGTCCAAGTCGATATCGGTGAATAAAGACTTGTTTTGTATTACTGTTCGGGTTCTAATTTGGTTATTTCACTCGAGCTTTGTTAAACTCGGCTAAAATCGCCAAACAAGGAGAAGAATCATCTCGAACATTATATTCGAATAGAATTTATTACTCCTAGGAGACTAAAATAATACGCGTTAATCCGCTGTTAGTAATAATGATCTGAAATCGCAATTAATTGTAGTTTTTGCAGATATAATGCCGAATGGATTGAAAACCTAATATAGATTGAATGTCGAATTAACTCAAACTTCCTTCGAATGAGTGTGAAAGCAAGAAATTATTAACCTATTTCCCAAGCGTGGATAAAAGAGTGGTAGTACAAAATTTGTAACTTTTAATGAATTTTCAGCACTGACCGAGATGTATGAATTAGTAATATTTCATCAGTTGTTGTTAAGAAGATTGTCTATGTTCTTATTATATTAATATTATTTTTATTACCAGTTTACTTGACAAATAAATACATAAAGAAATCTAAACCAGAAGTGCTGGCAGTTGAAGGCATACAATTCTATGGACGTTCCGACGCTTCGATCGATTTGAGAACGGGCGTAATATAGGAATAGGTACGTATACTGGCGCTTTGTTAGAGAATCATGTTATACTGATTTACTGTACTGTTATAAGGATCCCATTATGAAACTTGTGGGGATTACTGAGCATAGTGCCAGCTATTAATAAAAAATAATAAGAACGAAATTTGAAGGGGGTGTTTTTTAAAAATGACAATCCAATTTCTTTCCCAAAAAATCTTGAACAAAAACACCCTTTTTTAAAAAGTAATATATATAGTAAAGTATTTTATAATGCAAAGACAAAAATAGTTTATAAAAATATTAAAAACAACCGAAAATATATATTAGGAGGTTGAATTAGTTTTAAAGGTGGCACACAGATGGCGCTATTTATCACTTTATCGCGTTGGCAATACTGAATATATATTCATGACAAAGCCTCATCCCTAGGCTTTCGCTGTATCTGTCATTTCGCTGAAGTATAAACAACGCAGTGTTTTCGTGCTCCGAGTATGCCAACTTTCGTGCCGTCGAAACGCAATTTGCGGGAACCTTTGCTTTTCTGCTTCAATTTGAAAAAAAATACACCCCAAGCCCGTGAATTGCTGCAGGAGGCCTACCCAGACCATACTTCGTCGATTTCAACATGTGAGTACTGGTTTCGACGATTCAAAAGTGGTGATTTTCACACCGAAGACAAGGAGCGTCTTGTCCAGCCCAAAAAGTTCGAGGACGCGGAATTGGGGGAATTGGTAAACGAGGACTCGTGCCAAACCCAAGAAGAGCTTGCTGAATCATTGGGCGTTGATAAATCAACCGTTTGCTAGCGTCTAAAAGCGATGGGAATGATCCAAAAGCAAGGACATTGGGTCCCGTACGAGTTGAAGGCGATTTTTTACGTGCGAATTGCTGATCGAGCGACAAAATCGGAAGGGTTTTTTGCATCCGGTGGTGACTGGCGACAAAAAATGGATCCACTACGATAACCCAAAACGCAAAAAATCATGGGGTTTGCCCGGCCACGCATCAACGTCAACGGCCAAGCAGAATATTCACGGCAAGAAAATCATGCTCTGCATTTGGTGAGATCAGGTCGGCGTCGTATATTTTGAGCTGCTCCAACTGGGCGAAACAATCACGGGGGATCGTTACCGACTGCAATTGATGCGTTTAAGCCGGGCATTGAAAGAAAAGGTTATTTTGCAACATGACAACGCTCGACCGCATGTTGCTCAACCTGTCAAAAAATACCTTGGAACGCTTGGCTGGGAAGTGTTACCCCACCCGCCGTATAGTCCAGACATAGCTCCCTCCGATTATCATTTGTTCCGGCATATGAGTCTCGATTTGGCGGACCAGCGGTTCTCCTCGTACGAGGCTACCAAAATATGGGTTGAGTCATGGATAGCCAAGCAGCGGCCAGAATTTTGGAGAAACGGCATCCGGAAATTGCCCGAAAGATGGGCGAAAGTTGTAGCTAGCGATGGCCAATACTTCGAATAAAATATTTTGTACCGTTTTTTCACAATAAAGCCCCAAATCTTCGAAAAAAACCTTTAAAACTAATTCAACCTCCCAATATTTGACTTAAAAAGTCAAAATTTTACTCTGAAATTAAAAAAAAATTAATTTATAAAAACGTTAAAAAGAACCGAAAATACTTTAAAACAGCACGCATTTATTTGAAGTATGTTTTTTATTAATAAATTACCAAAAAATTAATTTATAAAAATAATAAAAAGAATCGAAAATATTTGACTTTAAAAAAGCAAAAATTAAAAAAATCATATTTTATACTAAAAAATCATAAAAAAGTATACATAAATGTTAAAATGAACCAAAGATATTTGACCTTAAAAACTCTATACCAAATTAGTTTAGTTCTTTTATTCTCAAGCCTATAAAAATTTGTTTTAGACAATCAACAACAATGTCTAAAGTACAGGGATCACTTGACATGGAATAGTTTTCAAATCGGGTACAAATTTACTCTACGAGATATATCTCCCATTAAATAGTTGAAATATTAAGTTAAGTATTGCAGCTTACTTTAGGTTACGTTTCGGTTGGGGAGTGGCACCTTAAGGGTGTATATATATATATAATTGGCGCGTACACCCTTTTTGGGTGTTTTGCCGAGCTCCTCCTTCTATTTGTGGTGTGATATTGTTCCACAAATGGAGGGACCTACAGTTTCAAGCTGACTCCGAACGGCAGATATTTTTTTTATGAGGAGCTTTTTCGTGGCAGAAATACACTCGGAGGTTTGCCATTGCCTGCCGAGGGGCGACCGCTATTAGAAAAATGTTTTTATTAATTTTTGGTGTTTCGCCGAGATTCGAACCGATGTTCTCTCTGTGAATTCTGAATGGTAGTCACGCACCAACCCATTCGGCTACGGCGGCCGAGGGTGTAACAGGGGTCTAATTAGGCCTGGAGGTCATTGTAAAACCATTCGTTTCGACTTAATCTCCCCCAAATGTGATAAAATCACTTTGTCTCTTCTTCTTCTGCTTATTTCACTGTTGTCCAAATTTTAATATGCACATGTATGTATGTATATTTGAAAAATAGTCTGCAATATTAATACGGTAGAGAGCCGCTATAGGCATTTGATTTTTCCTTTGAGAATTAAGAGCTGCTCATAAAAGCTTTGGCGGATTTGGCTTTTACTTGAAACAGGATAAGATTTTATAGATTTAATAAACAATATTAAATTCTTCACCTTTTCGATCTTCGAATAATTCTTCATGTACTATAAATGTTTTTACATTCAAGCATATTCATATGTTTTTGACGCCCTATGCTCCATTAGAAGTTAAGGGAAAACATATATGTGTAGGTATGTGTGTTGGAAAATGAATAAGATTATGGCAAAAGAAAGTGCAAAACTATTTTGTTTGTTAAATTTGTTGCCATTTGTTATAGAATTACTATTAATATCTATCACATATGATATTTCAGAGAGACACGAAAAACGAAGTGAGATATGAGAGCTTAGTACCCAAAGCAGCTAGCTTCGTAAAACTCTTGGAGTGCCTGGTGTGTACGTGTAGAGTCAAGGAGTGGAAGTAGCGCACGTTCCCCTTTACACCTCATCATCCTTAGACCATTACGTGGGTAGCAGCTTTAACAAAGAATATTGCTTTATCTTCTAGCCAGAATTTGCCTGCCTACCATACACATATGTATATAACTAAATTTAAGTCCAAGAATAGGAAAATCTGTAGTACCACAAGCAACAAATAATTGCGTAAATCTTAAGTAAAATCAAATGTGCAGCAGTGTTGTCATGCGAATACTTTTGCCTGGTAGCACCTCGATTACGCAGTAAGTAAAGTTTCATTTAAGCTGCTACTGTGAAATTTATGTTCATCTTCCCAACATTTCTGTAGCATAGCATTAAAGCAGCAACAAGAAAATAAAAGCAATGCAACAGAAGCAAAACGTGTAATAAACAAAAGCGGATGAGTAAAAGGTTCTAAAAGTACGTGATTAGAGTGCAAGAGATCTATGGTAGTATTAGTAATCAGTGTAAGAAGAGACAACGGAGAACATCTGATAGCACAAACAAAAGTGAAGCGAACGAAACGACTTCACCTCACCGAATTTCGCACTGCCAGAATTAGAACACTCAGAAGTACTTAGATGACACTGAACACAGCCGGGTGGTGGCGAAATTCGCCGACGTCATTTCGCTGAGATTGATTTAATTTGATATCTGCCGCCGGGCGATTATAATTTAAATTTTAACCTTCTGTAGACACAGTCCCCCACAAAATATTTTATAGGATTGTAGTTTATTTCTAGTAACTGGAAATATACCGTTGGCTGTATTTTAGCAACGCCGATTTACTCTTCGAACTCATACAGTAAATCCTCAGTAGTGGTGCGTGCCGAATTTATGCAGATCTAAAAGAGTGATATGGTGAAATTTACCCCAGTGTGTAGTTCGCGTACTTTTTTTGCGTGTACAGTCAACGTCGAAAGAAAGCAATCACATATGTATATATATTATCAAGTCTAGGACACTATCATCGTCATCAAATTCAATTATTTCATCATCCAAAACAGGTCAAAAATTGTGCGCCCAATTTCTTTTAGAAGCCGACTTCATTGCCATTATTGTTTAAAAAAAAATCACTCCTAATAGAAATGGCCTTAAAAGAGATAAAAATTTACCTTTGACAAAACTGTGCTGAATATACTTAGTCTTGCCATAAATTCGGTGACAAATTTTACAATGCATAGATAACGCCAGTTGTTTCTTTCTCGTGAAAACCGGTGCCAGTTGGATACACCAACTGAAGCCAAATCCTTCTCCACCTGATCTTTCCAACGCAGAGGAGCCCTTCCTCTTCCTCTGCTACCACCAGCTGGTACCGCATCGAATACTTTCAGAGCCAGAGCGTTTGTATCCATTCGACCGACATGACCCAGCCAACGTAGCCGCTGGATGTTTATTCGCTGCGCTATGTCTATGTCGTCGTAAAGCTCATACAGCTCATCGTTCTACTCGTCGTCGTCAACGTGCAAAGGTCCAAAAAGGTCTGCCGAATCTTTAAAATGCATACGGCGAGAACAAATTTGCAGAAAAAGGCTCGGTTATTTTTTGTCTACTCATAAATTATACTCAGTTTCGTGGAACATTTCTCTTGTTTAACAATGGAGTCGCGAGCTAAAGAAAATCGCATTCCAGTGATTGCAGTGCATAAGTATTGTAAAAGGCAGGCAGCTTCTTCGGTGACCAGCGGTCAACGACCATGAAACATTCTTTTCACAAATGAAAAAATTGTCACTGTTTTAGAATATTTTAATAAGTAAAACGACAAAATCTATGCAAAAACTTCTAAAACATGTTATTCTAAGGGTTCAGCGTGGGCACCATCCTGCCTCCGTACTGGTTTGGTGGGAAGTGCCTTCTAAAGGCGTTACATTTATTCATTTTCGCGAAAAAGAGGTTAAGATCGAGGCAGAAATGTACCAGCATAATGACTTAGATGGCGTGGTAAAGCAGGTGAACAGTAGTCTCTTCGATGGAGAGCATTGGATCTTCTAGCTAGATTCCGCTCCAGCCTATAAATCAGAAACCGAGGCAAAAATGTACCAGCATAATGTCTTAGAAGGCGTGGTAAAGCAGTTGAACAGTAGTCTCTTCGATGGAGAGCATTGGATCTTCCAGCTAGATTCCGCTCCAGTCCATAAATCAGAAACCGCCCAGCAGCGGCTAAAAAAATATCTCTGGGTTCATAGCCGCAGAAGATTGGCCTCCTGGAAGTCTAGATTTGAATACATTCGACTAAAGTTTGTGTCCAGAATGGGAGAACACGGCCTGCCAAAGACCTCACAGAAATTTGGAGAGTGTAAAACAATCTTTGGTTCGAGCAGCGACGTTGACATCCATGTAAACCGTGCGTGCTGTAATAGCTGAATGACCTAATCGTTTGAAGGCTTATGTAAAATCATATAGTGACCATTTCGAAAAAATATTTAAAATTATTTCTTTAATATTTACATGAATAAATAAAATGGCCTTCATTAAAAAAAGTATTACAATTTCATATCTATAACGGACTTAACTTGTAACAGAACTTATGGCAGGACTTAGTACATTTAGATTAAGGTTAGTTGTGTAGTGTATAAGTGTATTTTGTACTCTAAGGCTCGAAATAAATGTAAGTAAATATATAAGTTTCTCTGTAAGGTTCTTGTAATGATAGACTTAAATAAATAAATAAGGATACCCTACTTTTTATTGTTCCATAATTGGCTGTTTCCACGACGTACAGAATGCAAAAATGTGGCCCAAGAATGACAGATTACTAGATTTGGACATGAGAGCAGTTTGGGCTGCTACGTCATAAGAATTCAGACTACAACGAAACAACATTGGAGGAAGTTGTACTAAAGCAATTTCAGTTGTTGCCATCCTGTCTCGTAAGCAAACCGCTGTCATAACCCCTGTTATGTCAGCAAATTAGCTGATTCCTTCAAATTCGCTGAGGAGCTGGTTAACGGTCTGATGTTGGCCGCGCATTTGCATTATGCAAATCGTATGAACAACGAGTAATCGGTAAAGTGTAAGAATACAAGTGAAATGAGCGGGTAAAATTGTGCTGTCGAATCCAATATGACGTGGCAGCCGACATTATTCTCAAAATTTTCTTTCGGATGGTCAAACTTTATAATCTGTCATCCATGTACATCCAGATCTACGGTGTACAGAAGCTAAATGTGACGACTTCCTTTTCCTTTGACAACTGGCATGAGTGGGAATAATAAAGAACAAATAAACAAAAGAAATAACATTCTTAAGCGACAGATCTAATTATTCTCCAGTAAGCGAAATCGCTTAGCGAAATTTTGAGAGGACGTCGCGACGCTCGGCGAAAAACGTCTTTCGTCCGAATTGTGTTCACTGCATAATGAGAAACAAATAAATTTGGCACAACATTTGAGTAGCAAATACTCGTAACAATGCCTTTCACTTCACTTTTGTGTTGTAAAGCAATTGAGGCGAATGGCAGTGAAAGAACAACCATAAGGAGAAAATGTATGTGCTTATGTAGGTGTACATATATTTCTTTGTACATATGGAGGATGATGAACATACATAAATATGTTTGTATGTACTTATATTATATACTTAACTTTGTCAGTGTAAGTTAGTTCGTATCTAGCCACACAGGTACGTCGAAAATGACACCAGAGCAGCAAATGAGCAACAAGAGGCAGCCATCAGGCGAAGTTACGTTGACGAAGGCGAGTTGCGAGAATAGACCCAAAGTCTTTGGGTAATTGGAGCTCAAGCTAATGCACCCGCTGGGTGTCACACTGTTGTTTGAATTATTGATTACAGGAAAATCAAGGAAAAGGTTGGTACCCACAAAAGATGCTTGCAAACAGTTGGTATGCCATTTATGCGAAACTCCATGGACTTTCTTAATACCAAACAGCGCTCACACTCAACTACTTGTACTTTATCATAGATTGGATTTCCAAAATACAAAAACCGACCATGCCATGGGAATTGGAGATAATGATGCACTGTGTTGAAAAAATAAAGTACCAAAAAGGATAAATAGAGTATTAGGAGTGAGATAAACGAAAAGTTTCATATAACCCAATAACTTAGTCAATATTTTGAAATGAAAAAAATATTAAAAGATTGTGGGTGCACTATGTAGGTGGTGTTTTTTAAGGCCTTCACAACTTAAGATGATAACACAAAACGGAAATATTCTGGTTGTTGTTTGTATTACAAGCTTGTGGATCATTTCATTTATTTTTTTATATGATAGTTACATGATCCATTTGATCAGTTCAATTTTTGAAAATCTTTTCCAATAAATCTGAATAATAAATCTAAGTGAGCCCAACCAGCAAAAATGTGATGCAGCAAACGATAATCGTTTGGATTAAATTCTTGCACGAACTGTAGTTTATGGCTAAGTGAGCGAAGATCTTTACGTAAAATTTGTCACGTAGCTAAAGTACAGAGTCGAACATGTTGCGAACGACGACGCATCGACACTTTGCTCTATGAATGACATGCCAAACCTTACTAAACAGAAATGTCAACACAATTTACTATTCCAGCTCCCGAGCTGTAGCTATCGATATCGATAGTTCTCATAAAACTTAGAAACACCCGATACATTCGTATGCATATTCAAGTGGGCTTGAATTTGTACGGTTTTCGATTAACCGTCACTTTGTCATTGACCTTTTCGCCTATGAAACAGAAAATGTTATCCACTTGAGTTTGTTCACTATTTCTGAGCGTCTGGCCTTTTATCCAAGTTTATTAAAACAAAGTTTTGTTTTCCTTGAATTAGGTCAAATGGAATGGGTGAAAGCATAAAAGCAAATAAAAATAAACCGTATAATAGAGGGGCCGTGTAAAAACGGATGGCAAACACGCACAAAAGAACTGTCGAAAAGCATTGATATATTAGTGGTATTCCCAGGTTGGAGCAAATTCAAATATAGGTATGTAATTTACCAATAATAAGTACTCTTATGCAAACAGGTAATTGGTCACATTCTGAAATTTATTATTTAGGACAAAACAAATTTATTTCGTTTTCCATATTTCGTTTAACGAGGAGAAAATCAACGATATGCGCACAAACTAAATAGCAAAAAGTAATGAAATCAACGTCGAGACTATTACAATAAATAAGTCCTAAACATTTTTGCCCGTATGGATGCATGCGAATCACTTCTGAATCGCAACAAAATCGAACCGTTTTTGAAGCGGCTGGTGACTGGCGATGAAAAGTGGGTCACTTACGACAACGTGAAGTGCAAACGGTCATAGTCGAAAAGCGGTGAAGCTGCCCAGACGGTGGCCAAGCCTGGATTGACGGCCAGGAAGGTTCTTCTGTGTGTTTGGTGGGATTGGCAGGGAATCATCCACTATGAGCTGCACCCCTATGGCCAAACGCTCAATTCGGACCTGTACTGCCAATAACTGGACCGCTTGAATGCAGCACTCATCCAGAAGAGGCCATCTTTGATCAACAGAGGCCGAATTGTCTTCCATCAGGACAACGCCTGGCCACACACATCTTTGGTGACGCGCCAGAAGCTCCGGGAGCTCGGATGGGAGGTTCTTTTGCATCCACCGTATAGTCCGGATCTCGCACCAAGTGATTACCACCTATTTCTGTCCATCGCGAACGAGCTTGGTAGTCGGAAGTTGTCCACAAGAGAGTCCTGTGAAAATTGGCTCTCCGAGTTTTTTGACAATAGGGAAGCGAGCTTCTATAAGAGGGGCATTATGAAGTTGGCATCTCGTTGGGAACTCGTCATCGAACAAAACGGCGCATATTTGACTTAAATCGTATTATTATAACCAATTTTACGAACAATTGAAAATTCAATAAAAATACCGCAAGACTTTTTTGCCAACCTATATTATGCCCAATAATGTAATCACCGTAAAATTATAATGAAAATGGCGTTTATGTGTTCCAAAATATTCGCTTTTTAAGTCAATGAGAATTTCGATTAAGCAACCAATATAGGTTTCGGATTTTAATTAAAAGTGCTTTGCGTTCTGTGAAAATATGTGTTTTCCATGTAAGCTTGCTGTCGAGGCGCATGGCAAGATATTATTTTGGGGAATTATTACATTATTGAGTTTAACGGGCGGGCAAGTGCTTCTTCATGCAAAGAAAAACGTTGACATTAATTTTTGATGTGCGGGAATAAAAATAAATCAGTAGGTGTCAAATTATCAATTCGAACTTTTGAGTGCTCAAAAACTCTCTTTCGGCAGCTATTCGAACACTGTACTAATAACTTAATTAAATTGTAAAAGAACAGTTTTTTTTCAACACTATGAGCGATTTATATAGTGAAGTGAAAGGCTCGGAAATTTTAATCTTACTTTATTCAATCTGTGTAAAGGCACTGGCATATTTTATAAAGATATTCAAAACTGCTTCAACTCGACCATTACACAGGGAAAATGTTTATATTTCTTTAAGGTACACCATGCACCGAAAAAAATGGCTAGCCGAGTCTTACAAAAACACTTAAAGCGTGTAGAGAAGTGGCTGGGGAATTGGCGAATCAAAGTTAATGAGCAAAATTGAAAGCATGAGGCACTTACGCTCAAGGCAAACACATGCTCAGCTGTTGTTTTAAATAACGTTACCACTCCCCAAGACAACAATATTATGTACCTTGGTATTAACTTGAATAAATGCCTTATGATGAAAAGAAGGCACAAATAAATTTGAAAAGCTCAAACTTAGGTACATTGGTGAACGAAAAGAAAATCTACATTAAAACTAGACTACCATCTGCCAATATGGATGTATGGTGTACAGCTTTGGGGCACACTTTGGGCTCTACTAACATCGATATCATACGAAGGGTGCAATCCAAGGTACTACTAGCGTCATGCTACGACAAAAACACGAAGATACAAAGAGATCTTCAAATACCCATGGATGACAAAGTAAAAATAGTAGAGAAAAATATATTATACATATAAACAAAATTAGAAACCCAGACGAAGCTCTTCATAAAAACCATTTGCTGTTCGGAGACGCACGCCACAAATTGGAGGACGAGCACAGCCAAGCACCGAAAAAGGATGGAAGCGCCAATTATATACTTATATACACAAATGGTAAGGGTGAGCGTATTATAAACGATTTTTCTTACATTTGCATTAACAAATGGTTTTTTCTAGGCAATTCTTCCATGCAGATCACCAGCTTTATGAAGACCAGCTTCCGATGGTTCCGATTATTCTACTAATATATTTCTAAGAATTGGAGTACTAAGGCAAGAATTTCATTTAAATTTTTGGGATAAGCCAACACTCTTCGCGCACACTCAGCACATTCTTAGCAGGATGTTTTGGTTTGTTTCCGGTTCGTTTTTCGTCATTATATGTTTAATTTTGCTTTTTTGAGGATTTGACAATTTCTGCTCTTACTGTTTGACTTCTTCCACTTTTAATTTGCTATATTATTAAATATCGTATTTCGTATTTCAATTATAGACTCTGGAGCTATTTTACGAAAATGCGCAATATTCACAGTTCTAAAATTCGCTAACATAACTAATAAGGCAATCTCATGAACAAATATTCTAGATGAAGCAAAGAGATAAAAATTGACTAACAGTTTTAGTAATAAACGGCTGTAAGTGCTGCTTTCAATACGTGGGTCATTTTGAAAAAAAAAATGAAAATATTACTTATTAAGATTTGAGAAAAATAAAGAAAGTTGAAGCAGAAAAACTGAATTTTTGCTTTTATTGCAAGTTTTACAAAATTTCCACAGGTTGGCCATTTTGTGTGCCACTCACTGTACACAGTTATTTGACTCAAGATGAACTCTTACGTATATATTTTGCTTGGTATGAATTCCGCTAAAATGTTCTTATGTTAGTACAATAATTTATCCCGCCTTCACAGTTTAGCCTGCACAAATAAACCCACTAACACCACTATTGAAACTTGTATCCTTCAATTATTACCTAAATAAGTCGAATCCTTACCCACACGCGTGCGTCCAGAGTCCACATAGTAGATGTGACACGAATAGCGCTACTGTGGCAAGGACACCACGCTTTGCTGCATCCCTTCTCCTCCCACCTATCCGCACCGGGCTATTCAAAATTAAACCTAAAAGGTGGAAAATGAAAATTTTCTTTTGATAACCTTTCGCACATTTTTGTTTTGTTTCTTTTTTGTTGGTCCTTTATACATACTTTGCTTTTGTGCGTTTTTGTTTTAGTTCTTGGCCTCCTCACAATTGAAGGCCGCTAGGCTTTCACAGTGACATTGTTTGTTTAGCAAGCCCAGTGAACTTGTTACTGGATTTGTTCGTTTTCATAGTTGACATTGTCAAAATAAGATAATATAGCATGTATGTACCCATGTACGAGTATATTCGCCAGTCTAGCAGCAGGTGTTACTAAATGTCAACCGAAATTGTTAAAAGCTGCAACTCTGCAAACTACATACAATACTACATACATATAGAATGAATTACAAAAAAAAAAATAAAAATACTTCTGAGGAAAAACGGAAAAATTGAAAAATGTACATATCAATTTGTGGAAAGAGCACAAGAATAGTAATATTTTTATTACCCTGGAAATGTGAGCTCAGATTTGGTTCATGTTAAAAGCTTTTTCGTTTTGCACAAAAATCGGGTGAATAAAATGGAAAACAAAAAGAAGAATGTATACCAACAAATTTTAATGGCCACCGGAAAAAGACAGAGAATTTTTGTTTTTATTTCGAATAAGAGTACTCGGTACGGGGAATGTGTTGGAAGGTGAATGCGTTTGCATAAATGCATACGCTTGCTCACTTATACCGTTATTTGTATGCAAACATCGTATTTTTTACATATAACTCCATTGTAAGAGATATTCGCACGTTTAAATAAGTTTTCAACTGCAGGAGAAGAAAAACACATTTAAGATCTTAATTGGGATGACAAAAAGGGTTTAAAATAATAATTTATTTAAATGCATATGACTTTTTCGTAACTGAAATATGCATGCAAATCTCTGCCGGCAATGAATAAGAAAATATAAAAACTGTAAACCTATTGCGAATAGTTATTATTTGTGAATAAAGGGAAAGGCAAAACGAGTCGCTTAATTATATTTTCTGGTTCAGTTGAAAGGCATAGCCCTTAGATCACTTAAAATTGTAGTTAAAAAGTAGGTATTAAAAACCAATTCCTCTTTCAGAACCAGAAAAAGTTCAAGACAATAATTTGTTCTATTTTATGTAAAATAAATTTTTTTCTTTTGGAAAAGTATTGGAACTAAGTAAAATGTTTGACTGATCGCAATCAGAGCGATTATTAAATGATTATTTTGTGATTGAAATTACTCTCTTGTAATTTGTCAATGGTAATCTCATCGCATAGCGCAGTAGCTAGGACGATGACAACATCCGATGAGGCGTCCCTTGTAGTGTTTGAGAGAAAGATTCTTTGCATTAATATCTTTATATTATCGGCAAGTAACGCAGGCGATGGAACAATGAGCTGTTTGAGCTTTACGACGATGTACATAGACATAGCGGCTTTGTTGGCTATGTCAAGTCGTTCAAATGTGTACAAACTCTCCGGCTCTGAAAGCATCCGATGCGGTAGCAACTGGAGGGAGTAGAGGAATAGGCGCCTCTCTGCATTTCTGAATACAGGTCTGCATCAAAATTTCATTCAACGTAATATGGGAAGATGTACGACTCGACACGTTGAAAGCTACACTCAATTTCGTCGTCATACTTTCAGGTTGAAAGACGCGGAATTAAGTAGTGTGACTCGCTCGGGATCTATTAGTTGGGCTCTTGTGGCTCAATTCAACATATTCATTCATGAAATATAAATACATTTTATGAACTTCTGGATTATTCAAGGCTTTTTTTGTAATAGCGCCTAGTATTTTTTGTGCTGCAACTAAATTTTTACCGCTTGCTCCGTGCGATCGCGACTTCGACTGGAAACCAGTTTGCATTTCGGTTGTTTCATTTTGATTAAAGCGCTATGTACGTCAATAATTGTACAAGAAGGCACTAAGAATTTTACTCTTGTATGGTGCCATAACAAGCATTGCTATTGATTGACAGTTTTTCGTACAATTGATTCTCAAACTAATGCAATGCATTTCGCATAGCCACTAGTCCTGAAATTAATTAGAAAATGAGATATCAAAGTTTTCATAACATCACGTATCAAATTAACGAGTCTTTCATCGATTATAAATTTCTTACAAACGTAAAAACGTAAAAACAAAAAATGCAAAAACGCAAATGAAGCGAATGTTCGCCATCAAAAGCATCATGTCATCCCCAGATTGATCAGATAATTACTCGTAGCCAGATAAGCTATTAAAGGACGAATGAGCGACAGACGAACGGGGAACGGAACGTATTCGGAGCAGTCAGCACATCAGTGCTGGGCAAAAGCCAAACCAAAGCGGATAATTAGAAACAAAAACAAACATAATGTGCTGGTAATACAGAGAGGAAACGCGCACAGAACGGGCAACCCGTACACATCACTGCAAGCAGCTGTGGCAGCTGGTGTTGCCGATGCCCTTATTGCCTCCTTCATGGGGCAACGACAGCAGCCAATAGAAGCTACGAATTCTCTGGTGCGATGACGCGTCATGGCATTGAGTGTGGCTGGCCGCAGGCTACCAAATGATTACAATGTCTGAAAGGCAATCAAGTATAATGATTCAGCAGCCAAACTAGCTCCTGCACATACACAGGCAAAGCAATAAGAAAAAAGAAAGCAAACTGTGGACTCATATATTTGTAGGTACGTGTAAATACTAAGATAATATTGGCAGAGTGAAGCTGCTTTGTCACTGCAACAGGCGATTTTCACTTACAACTACAAATCAATTCATTCACATTCATAAACTGGCACCCACATGCACATGCGCACACGTACATACATACATGCATATGTACATGTGAACAAGCAAACAAATGAACAGCGGCCATTTGAAGTGGCATTTTAGGCGATTACACATTGTTGGTTGAGCTGAGTGCTCGGAATATTGATGATTATTAGTTATTTGATTGGCATTTCAGCATCGCATGGCGTGTGTAAATATTGATTAACCACTGCGAGTAAATCAGTGCTACTTTTACTAATTGTTAATTTTGGTCAGTCATTATGACGGTGGCCTTCAGTTCTTGGACTGTAATTTGTTATTTATTTTCCTTTTTTGTTTCAATGTTCTTTTGTTGCTGTGTGTGCTTTCCTGTTTTGTTGATTTACTTGTAGCGCGTGTTATTGGCCTTGGTTTCATCCTACGTCGACTACCGCCTTCTTGTCTGCTTTTAATGTATATTTAGATAATCTGGCGAGAGTTTCTGAAGGCCCTTGAACCCCAGCCAACCAACTTCTAATAAGTACTCTTTAATGATTGAGTACTAATGAATTAAATTTCCCAGCGAGAAATTTATGCATGAATTTTCTTAGGGCTTACACCAGCGATATAGTAGAAGAAGCTAATTAAAAAATCATTGGTAAAATATCAGAAAAAAATTTTTTTTTGTAATTCATTCATATTATCTTGCAACAAACTAAGTAATTTTTTGTTTTTTGCAATTTATTCACATTAGTTTCCAAACGCGCCACTAAATAAAGTCCTAGCGCTTTTGCTTACCTGCGCCACGGCATTCTTTCTTAGTTGCTTCAATTTAGAACTTTCAATAAAAACTTTAAACGTCTAAAATACAAATTATGATTATTTGAAGACAGGGCGGCAGGAAAGCGTAAAACGCTTTTGTCGTTTTCGCTTTCGTTTTTCTTGTAACAACATTAACACCTTTTTATGTAAATGCTTTCTACACAGTGTGCCGTGGGACTTCTTAGACTTTAAAAATTTTCATATCATACATTTTTTAACTATTGCGTTTGCAAAAAAAGCTAAAATGCTTGCATTTGCCTAAGAAATTTGTTTTTCAAAAACGGCTATTTCACTTTGTAGATAATTTATCAAACTTTAAAAGAGTCTTAATTTATTTGCGCCGAATTAAAATTGCAATGTCTGTCATGCCTACAATGAAGGAGTATCCTAGAAAAAATTGCCTCACGCAGAGTCATGTATCTCCGCAACTTAAAAATGTGTCTTTATTGTAATATGTAAAGTGAAAGAATCGGTGTACACCCGTCAAATGCGCGTAGTTCCTGAATCTGCTGATGAACAACACCTAGGCCGCTTTGCATCTAAGCTCGAGAGCTGCTAGAAATACAGCCAAATTGAAATGCGACAAAATACTATCGACCAGACAATACAAAGCGCCAGCAGAAGACACATAAGCAGAATATTGGCGCACACAAATCCTGTGATGAGAAGGTTCCTAAATAAAGAGAAATCTTCCCAAAGTCCGCGTAACCGTGAAACATCAACAGATCTTGCAAAATCTATGTAGCTAATTGTGAACTAATCGTTTTTGTCAATGTTTGTTAGTCACTCGTTTTAAATACTATGTATAGTATAGTTCTTCTAAATGAGCATGAGGGTATTGGCCCTTCAATATCACTCTCATTCGATCTCGTTGTAAATTAAATTACTTATGGTCTAACGACAGGTGAACAATTTTATGAAAGCAAATAAAAAAGTAAAACAAAATAAAAATGTATAATGGAGTAGTTGAGATGAAGTAATAGGTCGGTTCTAGAATCGTTAACTTAAAGTTAATGACCTATGGAACAAACAAAAATTCTCTCCACGATACAAAAATATCGATATATCACTTCCTTAGATCCGACTGTAAATACTAAATATATTACGAAGAATGCAAAACGGCATTCGGCAATAAAAATTTTTGTAAATACTAAAGTAAATGCTAAATACTAGAATAATTGAATAATTGTAAGGCTAAAAGTCCTTAGCGAAAGTTGAATGATTTTTGGCGAGCTTTAATCTACTGACATTAGGGTGATACTTTAGGATGATAGGAACTGAGATATGTTGGACACTGGGAGGAAGTATTTGCGACCAATGAACTTGGGAATAAAAAAATTGTATTCTCAAAACAAAAACATCGAGGTTTTCAGAGCCATTTGTAGATCCTATGAAAAACTAGCCTCAGGAGTGTACGGTCTAATGTAAATATAGGTGTTTTGTTAAAAATCGTCACATCGAAAAGATGCAATCTTTTGAAATTATATGATATACAGTTGTACACTTTCTAAATGAAAAAGAAGACAGTGAACATTTTTTTGGAAGATGCCCAATATTAACACAGTGCAGTGTTGCAAATTTCCAAAAAAAAACTTTGACACATTATGATACTACTGTGGGCAAAAAGTAAGGTGAATGTATTTGTCAAACTTCGCGGGATTAAAATTTCGCTCTAGATTTTTTTTTCATGAGTTGGCAGCACTGTTAATAACATCTGGGCCAACTTTCATGTGAATGTCATTATCAGTAATATATTTACGCTTGTGTTTACCAAACGACCAAGAGTGCATTTTTTGATTTTTACAATGTCTGATTTGATTGAGCAGAGAAGTGCCATCAAAGACTTCAAAGAGGGCCGAGAACGTGTTGATGACTTGGAGCGCTCCGGACGACCATCGACATCAACAGATGACCAACACGTCAATAAAGTGAAGGAGTTAGTGCTCAAAAATCGTCGGTTGACTGTTAAAGACCTTACTGATATGATCGGAATATCAGAAGGATCTGTGAAAACCATTTTGAAAGACCATGATGTGTGTGAAAGAATGCTTTCAGACTATCAGAACAAGCTCAAATGCATCATTACGGGAGAGGAGACTTGGATTTATGCTTACGACCCTGAAACAACCGACCAATCAAGCGAACATCGTGCTAAAGGCGAGGCCAGACCGAAAAGAGCACGACAAAGTCGTTCAAAAATAAAGGTCATGATGACAGTTTTTTTCGATTTTCGTGGTGTGGTGCACTATGAATTCCTTCCACCTGGCCAAACTGTTAATAAGGAATATTATTTGAGCGCTATGCGTCGTTTACGTGAAGCAATTCGTCTAAAAAGACCAGAATTATGGGTCAACAACTCTTGGCTTTGCATCACGATAATGCACCGTCTCACACTGCACTCGTTCTTCGTGACCATTTCGTCAAAAATTCCACGCATATCGTTCCGCAACCACCGTATTCGCCTGATTTGGCTCCGTGCGACTTCTGGCTATTCCCAAAACTCAAGAGACCACTCCGGGGAACGCGTTTCGAGTCGATTGAGGAGATAAAAGCTGAATCGAAGAAGGTGCTGATGGCTATACAGGAAATGGACTATGGCATGTTTCGGGGATTGGAAAAATCGTTGGCATAAGTGTATTTCATCGAGAGGGGATTATTTTGAAGAGGATGAAATTGATTTACAAGAATAAATAAAGATTTTTCATTTCACAACCAAATTCACCTTACTTTTTGCCCACAGCAGTATAGTGAATTTGTTGAATGGAAAAAGTGAGGAGTCTTGGAAACAGCTAGATTCTTACATAAGTGGTGCTTTAAATTACAGAGTGTTGATTGAATCACCAATTAAGATTGGCATGGAAAATAGGCGAAACGTGCAGAATGGCACAATTAATTTCGAATGCCTAAGAATAATAAAGCATCGTAACCCAATTTGAATTGGCAATTAATAAAAGATGGCGCAAAATCACCCCATGGGAAGACTTATATTTTTTGCAAATGGCGCCGAATGCCAATCATATATGACACTTTTGAACTACATACAATAGATAGCCGCAGTAAACTCAAAATCATGTTTTTTATTCAGTTAGCAAGTTATTCAAAAAACAAGATTTTATGATAAATTTTTCGCCACCTTGTATTAACATTAAAAATAAAATATTTTTACTATGGTATAGTAAAGGTTGCTCTCAAAGCCCAAAAGAATAGCTTTGAAACTACAAGTAAATTTAGTTAAGCACTAAATTATGCAGTACCAGACCAGAAAGCAACAAATACTAAACTACTTTGGTTTACAATCAGCCCCTTAAAATTGCGTAGTTCATTGTGCGATTCAAAGCCTACATTCATACATTCATACAAACATATTTACATCTTAACGAAAAAATTGCGTGCTTCCACTACTAATTATTATTATTTTTTATTTTTTTTTTGTGGGAGCCACGGTAAAATTAATACAATTTTGATAAATCGATTGTTTGCGTTCGCTTGACACATATTGTACATTTTTGCATTGTCATATTTGTCTCCTTTTCCATCCCCAACCAAACCCTCAATTTCTTTCCGACAGCCAAACTGGTTACAATGGACAGGGAAAGGCATTTTAGGAGGAAAAAAGTGCTCGTAAAAATGCAATGAAAATAGTTCAACGCTCATTTCTTGCATGTCAGATGTCAACAGATGTGCTAATACTTCTACTTTATTTTATTTGCGGTTAAACACGCGCTGTCGAGTTGTCGCGCAGCGTTAGTGTGCCTCTCGTACAGCACTTTTTGCGGATATCGTACTGGAGTGTGACCGTTTTTGCGGTGCGCCAAATTGCTGTGGCACATTGAAAGGTGACAAAGAGGGAGAAGTTGACAAATAGGAAAAACGCAAACTTTCATACGCCGCTGCAGCCACTTAGCCGCTTAGCACTACGAGCGCACAACTTTTGGCTACTTGCCAAATAAAAGTTTGAACCCAGCGGCAGCGGAGATGATGAAGACGACAATGACTTTATCGACGAGCACAAAAAGTGGGTGCATTGAATGCGATTATAAAAAGCGTCTGATGTTTAAGAGAAGTAGAGTGAAGCTAAATATTCAAAACCGAATGACAAAAAGGCAAGAAACTGCGCGCGGATGTAGAAATCATTCTTGACTGGCTATGACATTGATGAGTTATTCATGTTATGCCTATGTAGATGTCTGGGTGCCCTCCCCTTCCGACATATACGTATGTATATAGGACTAAACCAATACTTGCATATTAAAGTGATTGTGGTTTTATGAATCTTTTGCTCGTTAGCGCGAAAATGTTCTCGAAACTTGTAGGGGATGAGGTGAATAAGTTTGTATGCTTGTGGCTGAGTTGCTCCACCAATTGATGAAGGCATATATGCACTTTATGTGTTTGTGTATGAAATGAGGAATTTTGTTTGCAACAAGTTGTCGTGTGAAAGAAAACCCATTTTTCCACATCGTTGCCTATTTAGATTCTCCTCGCCGTCTGCTGAAGTGTCGACTGTCGAGTACTTCTCGATGACACTTTGCGTGACTGATGACAGAATAATTACGCAAATTAAGAAAAGTTACTACCCTTTCGAAAGCAATTGGCGCATGGAGCTCAAAGCTTTCTAAATTATGTGCTAGTTTCCATCTTTGAAAGCTAATGGAATTATACACAAAAGTTAAAAATTCCTCAAAATTAGTACGGAATTGGTAAGGATTGATAATTTATAAAGATTGATGTACTCTATAACAGATTTCACTGAGTATAAATAAGTTATGATAATCAAACAAATACATATATTTTTCATACTTCTTTTTTAGCCCTGTCATTTTAGGGGTTTCACCTCGGATGAAAGATAATAAGCTGGAAATTGGTAAAAGCCTTTGTTTTGTCACCCTAAATATTGTCTCAAAAGTCACAAATGCCATCGTGTCCTCGTCTTAAGATATTGAAGGTCAAAGGTCACAAAATGGCATTTGTGACTTTTGAGACAATATTTAGGGCGATAAAACAAATGTTTTTACCAATTTCCAGCTTATTATCTTTCATTCCGAGGTTGACCCCTTTTTTTACCTAATTTCACTGGGTTATTTATATTTTTTAAATAACTCAAAACTAAACAACTACGAGGGTTGCTATTTATATTTCTGGCTTAACACTTCCTCCTTAACCAACTGTTGTTAAACCGAGTAGCTTTATATGTAGAAAGAGGAGCCTCTAGCTAGTACATAGGGTATCGGTTTGATTTACTGGTATTCCATCAAAATTAGATAAACAAAGTGGCGCAAAAGTAATCACCTCATGGTAAGGCTATGAACTAGACAGATGCAGTATACAAACAGACAAGCAATAAAGCGCTTCGTCAAAAGGAGACGAAGGTCAAAACAAAGATTTCCAAAGCTCAAACTACTTTTTTTATTTATTAAAAAAGTTGTTCGAAAACAAAATTAAATTAATAATATTGTGCCTTGTACATATGTATATAAGTCTATATATACATCTATTTACATCTAGTTTACGTCTATTTACGAAAAAACATAAAAAAAAATTCTCTTTAGTGTTAGATAGTCGCCCTCAAAAAATGATCTGAAAATAACCCAGTCAATTACGCTTTTTTACCCAAAACCAGAAAACACAATTCCCATTAAACTTAGATCATAAAAATGTTTAATATATTGAGAATCCGCTAGCCGATTAATATATGGTTTTATAATTTAAAATTTTCTCTAAATAAAAAGAAAATCAACTGAGTTGGGCACTTGTTGAACTTTACTTAAGTAGATCAATGAAGAAATTTGCAATTTTATTCTCATGCGGATAGCTTTTGTATTTATTTGATTATTTATTTCAGTTATATAGCGTTTTTCAATAGGTGCGCTTCAACTTTTTTCCGATAGGGAAGGCGAACGACGCAATATTTTTTATTTTTCGCTTGTCATTTGTAAACTTCATTAGTATACATTTCATCATGGAACGCTACACACTTGAGCAACGATTGCAAATCGTGCAAATTTTTTATGAAAATAATCGTTCTGTTGCTGCTACTTTAAGAGCAGATTTTCCAAAAAATCATCTTCAGTGATGAAGCTCACTTTTGGCTCAATGGCTTTGTCAACAAGCAAAATATGCATTACTGGGCAGAAAGCAATCCACACGTGATTCATGAGGCACCGTTGCATCCCGAAAAAATCACTGTTCGGTGCGGTACTGTGAATGGAAATCGATACCGCGACATGATAAACGATTATTTTTGGCCGCAATTGAATGGTATGGACTTAGACGACATGTGGTTTTAACAGGACGGGCCACAAGCCACACAGCACACGCTACAATTGATTTGTTGAAGAGTAAGTTCGATGAGCGCATTATTTCCAGAAATGGACCGGTCGAATGGCCGCCGCGCTCGTGTGATTTGACGCCTCTACACTATTTTCTTTGGGGTTATGTGAAGTCATTGGTCTACAGTAACAAGCCGGGGACGATTTGTGAGCTCAGAGCCAATATTGAACGCGAAATTGCTGGAATTTCGGGCGATTTATGCAAAAGAGTGGTCGAAAATTGGGTTCAACGATTGGACTTCGTAAAACGTGCACGCGGTGGTCATGCAAAAGAAATCGAATTTCATACTTAAATGTATATGTTCAAACTCGATAATAAAAAAAAAATTTGTTAAAAAAGTCAAACCATTTGTGCTTTATTCAAAAAAAAGTTGAAGCGCTCTTACTGAAAAACGCTTTACCTTAAACTTTTTCGAAGTAAGTTAGTTTTGAAAAATAATGAAACAATTATCAGAAGTCTTTTTTATATATTTCTTACAACTTAAATCGAAAAATTGTATACTTTTACAGAAAGAAATTACTTCTAATTTTTTTTAAAACTTGGCCAATATATTGAAAACGTTTAATTTTATTGAAACTAAGTGTTAACGAATGATATAAAACTATATTGCCTTAATTTGATTTATATTTTATTGTGATCGGTTAACGGTTTCTCTTAGGACATTTTTAAGTCTACCTTTATATTTTTAATTCAAAACCGTTATATGGCGATATCTCGAAAACTACGGATTCAGCAAGTGATTTTACATAGCAATTGGATATTCTAGTTTTTGGGTTTATTGTTGAGGTAAACTAGTGTCATTGTTTCATAACTCTAAAACTATCAATTTTAGGCGGTTGGGTATTTTTATTTAGGTAAAATTTTTCGAAAACTCATGTGCGAAAATTTTCTTTTGAGTTACTCTCGTGTATTTTTGTAAGACTGATAATACAATTTTAACATACTGTTGGATAGGGTATTAAGTGTAGATGCATTACAAAAAAAATATGTTTATATTTATTATCATACACCACAACTTAACTCAAGAAATGAAGACGCATGCAGTTATCGTCGCTGTATGTGCAAATCACAGCGATGTGGAAATCTTGTATTTTCTTAAGTGCGCGCATTCTTTCGGTCATAAGGTTCGCCGTGCATTGGAATCACCAGGCGGCGTTGCAGAATCACGAGGAACGTTCCGACACTGTCGGATCTGCAGAATTTATTTAACAAGTGTAAGCGATCATTGAGGAGGACCCTTCAAATCCAATGAGGGCCCTTGGGTAGGAGCTTAATATTGCTGAAATCGTCACAATTTACGTAGCAATATCAATGACGAGCTTTTGATTCGAGCATGCAATCGCTTCCGGATCTGTATCGAGGAGGTTATTGTAGCTAATGGAAATTTCATTGAAGGACTTTAGAGATATATAATAAGTTAAAGTTCAATTTTGTTCAAAATAAAAGCTAATCGGTTCTACTCTCAAGTTGTCCTGAAATACCATACGCACCCTGTGCTAATGGGGGCATGTAAACAGCAGACATTAAGTGAAAATGCTACCTTCTCGTATCATTTTCATTCATCTATGCACAGTAGGGCGGGTAGATTTAAAAATCGCTCATTGCTCTGTGAAAATCGTATTCTAGGGATCAAAATAAGAAACTTTGCCGAAGGAACCATACCTCTAAAACGAATTCTGATGTCTCCAATTTGGGTCGAACGAAAAATCCCACTTTGACCCATTTAGAGTGCTCCAATCGAGTCCAAATGTATGACCGACCCCCACTAACTTTGGACGGCCGATCCACCCATGCCAGTGGCACACCCCCTGGAACTCCCCTGGGGAGTTCCCCATACAATCATTTCAAAATATCACCATTTTTGGCCTTTACATGAGAAAAGAAACTAAAAAGTTCGACCCAAATTGGGGGACATCAGAATTCGTTTTAGAGGTATGGTTCCTTCGGCAAAGTTTCTTATTTTGATCCCTAGAATATGATTTTTACAGAGCAATGGGCGATTTTTTTTGCCTCCCCACAAATCGACCCGGACTATTGCACAGCCATTTCACATTTTACTGACATACTGGCTCTATACTTATTACCAATAATGAAATATGAGTTCTCACATTTTTAGCCAGCCATTTCTTATATAAAGTAGTCGCTGCTCACTTGTTCGTGGCTGAAAATCAATAACCATATAACAACTCAATTACTTAAATAGGATAGCATGTGGAATTATTGTCTATACAGTAGCCCGAACTTTTGACATATGGAAAGTGATATGCTAAATATAAACCTCAGAGTACTTAGCAAATTAAATATATCCTTGAGAGAATTTCTTCATCATATGTCAGGTAGAGTTCACTGAAATCAATCTAGAAAGATTATCAAGTGTCACATTATTGGAGGAAAACAAAAAATACAAAGCCGGTAGGGTAGCCAAAACAGTCAACAATCATAATTCTTAAAGTAATAACAGCATTGAAGTACTTTCTTGTTATTTTCATAACTTGTCAAGTCTCTAAAAGGCTGCATTGGTAGTAAATAGGTAAATTTTGTTCAATGCTTTTGCTACATGTCGGCGTTTGTCAAGACGAGTGAGTAACATTTATTATTAAAACAGGTAGGAAGGGTGGATTTGTGTTATTTGTTTCGACACGGACGTTAATGCACGCTAATGCTAAAATAATTGGTGCCATTACAAATGTGGCAAATGTTAAATCGTATACAAACATGCCTTGCCGCATAATGAAATTTACTATCTAAATTGACGCCTACAATATATGTGCATGTTCATTTAGGGATTTTAATACAAGGGCAATGGTTGATCCCGGAATTTCAAATTCTTATATGTAATATCATAATTTTAATCATGGCTAATGATTATTTGGTATTGGCAGAGTTCGAAACCCGGGGTATGAAACCCAATAAAGGGTATAAGCATCAAATATACATATATAGGTATATATATGTATATAGATATCTTTTAGACCTTCCTCCGCCAGCAGAGTATAGAAATAGGGCACTAAAAACCAAACGAAATGGAAAAAACTTAAGATTGCAAAAACTGAATGAGCTATTCCTAATATCGAGAGGGAAACAAAAAGAAAGATATCTAAATTTACGTAGGATGTGCCGCTAAAATGAATAGCGTACTTGATTTCTTGAAGTTCATTCGTTAGGATTATCCAGATACACCACAGGAAAAAATTATAAGGCCGAGATGATTATGACGATATCTACTAAAGCAATAAAAGAAAAATGTTCTAATATCATTTCGTTGATAGTATGTTTCAAACGGTATCTCATAACGGAAATTATTCCGCATATAGAGCTGGTATTTTAGTAACACGCAAATTCTTCTTCTGTGCAAAACGAAATAATTAAAGGACAAAAAGTGGTTGCTTTTAACTTAAAAGTGTTTAATGTAAGTTATTACGTTAAAATGAGTATATTTTAAGTGCTTTCGGTCACTTTAGCGCGATCTCATATTAAGTGGTTTTTTTGGCTTAGAAAAAAAAAATGCCCCGTGGAAAAGCTCTGTCTGAGTTTGAATTTGTTTATGAATAAATTTTAGCATGGAGAGACAGGTCTTACAATGCGAGAGATTGCTTACAATTTAGGAAGAAGCAAAACTGCGGCTCTGCGTTTATGCCATCCGAAACAAAAGTATGGATATAACAAGAGAAGTGGTAGAAAACCAAAACTTGGAGCTAGAAGCGCTCGAAAAATCAAACATTTAGCTATAACTAAATTAAATGCACTCTGCTGAAGTTAAACGCACTCTTAATTTGGAAATTACTACCAGACGTGTGCAACAAATTTTGAAGCAGTTTCTAGTCTAGAATATTTAAAACGACTACCTAAACTTAAGTTAACCACATGACACAAACAGGTCAGATTGACATTTGCAGAAAAGTACCAATTTTGAGAATATAAATGGGAAAATGGTAGTTTTTCCGATGAAAAAAAATCTGGATTGATCAGATGATTTCCTAATGTATTGGCATGATAAAGGGAAGAAAAAGCGGAGAGAATGTCTCGTAATTTCGGAAAGGGTTCTGTTATGGTTTGGGAAGTCATTAATGTCAAAGCCAAAATGCCTATATGTTCCATACCAACAAAACTAATGCAAGTATGTAGAACTTCTAAACGAAGTACTTATTACTTTTTTTTATGATAATTTTGATGAGGAGTGGATTTTGCAGCATAACAACGCAGCTGTTAACTAACGCCTTCAAAGTAACAAACGAGCTTTTGTCAGCGGAAAAAATACCAATTTTAGAGTGGCCTGTCCACAGCTCTGATCGTAATGCAATCGAAAATGTATGGGCAATACTTTGTCAATTCGTTTACGAAAATGGAAGAGAGTTTGATAACGCTAAAATCCTTCTCGGATGGTCAAAAATTTATCAAAATATTAAAAAACATTGATCAAATCGATGCCTCGACGACTTCAAGCTGTAATCAAAGGAGAATCCAACACAAGTTACTAAGTTCCAAACTTTAACTATCCTCAAGGATTATATTTGTTTTTTTTTTTTCAAATATAATGACATTGTACTTTTTTCGCTCTCTTATTTCTGGTTATTTTTAAAACATTTATCATTAAAAGTTTAAATATTAAAAACAGAAATTGTTTACCCTAAACTGATAATAAAAATATAGAAAATTTAGTTGGTCTTATACTTTTTTCGTGCGGCGTAGTAATAATTTTTCCAAAATCGAAAAACTCGAGATTGTTGATAGTTTAATATAGTTTTTTAAATGGTAAATGGGTTTTCAATCGAATTTTATTTCAACTAGGAAATTAGGTTCAGGTAAAGCCATATAGAATATAGATAGATATAGATAGAAGATATAGTTTATCTTTAACGGTATTCCATATGGCTTTAACTGAACCTAATTTCCTAGCTGAAATAAATAATATGCTTTAAAGTGAAGATATGTGATAAGCCACTTGTACATATACGAGTATATAATTAAATTTGTAGTTTCTGCATTGGTAATTGCTTTTTTTGCTTGATTTGTAAAAATTTAAATTTAAACAAAAGATTACTTAGTTTGACTGAATAAGTGGATTTGTTTGTATTATTTTATTTTTTTTATTCGCTATTTAAAATTTTTCGGGATCCCGGGACTGCGACATCCCTAGTACATATGCATTAAATCGCTCTTAGATTTCAGTGATATTTTATCATTACACCAGTCGGCAGCTGCTACCAATCGCAATTTCCAGGTGAACATAATTTTCAATAATCATTTCAGTGCAATTAACCTAATTTGTGTGGTTGGTAAAGGTAAAAATGAAAGCGTGAACGACGTATTTTCGCTGCAATAATAAAGGGTTTTTCAATAAGGGCGGGTAGGTGTTGAAATGGAATAAAATGGCGATTGCTGCGTGGCACGTAGCGCCGTCCTGCTGGAACCACATGTCGTCTAGGTCCTTATGGTTCAATATGGGCCATAAGAAATTGGAAGGGCCACCACGTCTACCGAAAAATGGGCGCAATGCGCGCAACGTTTGCGTTAATGAACACTCATTTTGATAATAAAGTTTTATCATTTGAACGTGCTGTTCAATCGTGTAACTTGCCATGATGATTTGGCATAAGCAGCTGAATAATAAACGAATGATTTGACAGATGTCACCAAAACCAAATGGCTGCCACAGGGCGCCAAAATCGACCCGCGCCAATTGAAAAACCCTTTACAATGACGGCTGAAGTTGACGTACAGAAGTGAAAAGAGGTAACCTGCGACACCATTACTTCCTTACTTGGTCACACCTATAATTGTAAGGTGTATACAATCGCTTTTATTAGCATACCGTCACCTACAAAATTGATCACGCTTTTATTTATTGGTAACTTTTTTGCACATTTTTCCAACTACACGCAAAAGTAGTGGTGCTTTAATTGTGAATGAAGTGTCAAAGCCACGCATGATTTATAAGTAAATATTTTATGTCTAAAGACCACTGTTGAACTTTAATATACATATATTAGTTAAAAAATTATTTTTGTTTTTAAACAATGAAACTCAGTACAAAAAGTGCTCATATTTTTGTTAAAAACAAGACCGTTAGCAATGCAATTCGATATCGAAAAACTTCCTCACAACGTCAAACCCCATTAAATTGAAAATCTCTATTGTTGTGATAAGTAAAATTCGTTGACAAGTTCCAAATCAACCAGTTAGTTTAGTTAAGTTGACGGAAAATGGAGCTCTACCGTCTGCGAAGAAGTTATATGGTTAGACATGACCAATATAAATCATTTTGGATTGGACGGCCGCGCATAAGTCCGGCGAAAAAAGGCGAAAATTATAACTACATAATGGCAAGTATGCACTGAAGTTTAAAGGAATTTTAATTATAAAAGTAGTATAGAGTCAGGCACTCGAAGTGTAACCAACTGCAGATCGCTCGCGCAGTTGATGCTGGTCCAGGACTCGGCACCGTCTCACAAAGCTCGAGTGAACCCAGAATGCTGGAAAAAGAACGTTCCGAACTTCAAAACGTCCACACAATGGCTCCCAAATTCACCAGACGCAAATCCGATGAATTATTCTCTTAGGGTCGTTTTGGAGAGCAAGGTCCGAAATAAAAGATTCACCAGGCTCAAAAAAGCCATTGTCCGCGAGTGAGCCAAAATACCTGCAAGTCGCATTTGGGCAGTGTGCGATTCGTTTCTGGACCGTCTCAAGGCCATAGTCAAGGGAAAACGTGGTCATATCGAGCAAAAGTATATTGATTCTTAACTTTGTATTATTTTCACACAGTTTTTACTTTGAATTGAACAAAAGTAGTTTTCCAAACTAAATTTATGGCCTTTTTAATTGGTTACACTTCGGGCCCTGTATAAGTATATTGTGTGGGTGCCTGACGAATGAATGACAGCAATTTTTTTATTTTTTCTGGGGTGTTAAAAATATAGGTACTTAATACTATAAACGACTTGCTCCGGATATTGTATTTCACCAGGGCAAAGAAAACAACCTTTTAGCAAGAACAATTTGTAAGTGGCTCAATGACACAGAATTAACAATGACTGCAGATTTCCCCCAATGATCTGCAGATTTGCTCCACATAAAGCACCTATGAGATACGAGTATATTAAAAAACCTGTGACTGGGAAAATCGGTGGCATAGCGAAACAATGGAATAAAATCCGATAAGTATGCCTGTGTGGATAAGAGCTGTGATGGGTATGATGGTTGCATAAAATGTGATATTAATATTAATTTTTATGTACGAGGTGTGCTCAAAAAGTATCGCGAATTTTGAATTTTCGTAGGTTATATATATTCCAATTTCGATTTTTTTGTGGCGATATGTTGGCACTCATGACTCTCAGTCATGCCAACGAGTTCGGCCATTTTGAATGTTCAGTTAATTGTTGACAGCTGCTTTGCTTGCACGTGTTTCGGCTCGTCTTCGAAAAAGATGGATCAAAGACCCCGTAACAAATTTTGTGTGAAAAACGAAAATAAGTGCGCGGATGCATTCCGAATGTTGACTGTGTCATACGGAGAAGCTACTTTGGACCAAAGCGACGTTTATAGGTGGTGCAAAATGTTCTCAGAAGGCCGAGAAGATGTGAACGACGAAAAGCGTTCCGGACGCCCGAGCACTTCAACAACAGACGAACAAATTTATGAAGTGAAGAAAATGGTATTGGCCAATTGTCGAATCACCGTTAGAGAAGTTGCTGAGACATGGTTTGGGCATGAGACGGGTCGCCGCAAAATTCGTACTAAAACTAAACTAAAATATTGCTAATGAGATGTTGGACTCTGTCCGCGAAGACTCTTATTTGCTCCAGAGGATCATAACTGATGACAAATCATGGGTTTATGGTTATGACGCGGAAACCAAAGCTCAATCATCTCAATGGAAGCTGCCGCACGAACTGAAATCGAAAAAAGCGCGCCAAGTTCGGTCGAATGTAAAAGCTTTGCTTACCGTTTTCTTCGATTGCAGGGGCGTTGTGCATCATGAGTACCTGCAAGTTATGTGCAAAAAACACAAAATTCGCGATACTTTTTGAATACACCTCGTATACTCATGTTAAGTCATAAAATTGATCGACTGCAAGTTTTTGCATTTCTTTTTATTACTGTGTTAATCAATTTTTTGCAGTGAAACTCCTGCTTTTTGTAGTCACTGAAACCACTTTTTTCAGTAATTGTTACTGTGTGCCAAGGCATATTTATTAATCCCATTCAATATCAGAAGCTTTTGGGTTCAGTTTGTGTGACTTTCGCCATTTTGATTGCTCATCTCAATCTGTATTAATTATTTGAATTTTAAAGGAGATTTCTTTTTTAGTTTTATATATTGTACATACCTAAAATATGGAATATAAATTAATATTGTAACAAAAAACCAATTAAATTAAATTACGGTCTGTACACAAAAATACTGATTTTATCTAAACTAATTTGAGTCTACTCACTTCAGATTAATGATTAATAGGTGTCGAAGTGAATTTTTATTTTAATAAATTTTTTTTAATGGTTTTCTTTCGCCAGGCGTAGAACTAGAACTATTTATGTACTTAAAAACAATGGCATAAGTTCAGCGAATGAAACGATCATTACCTTGTGACTTCGCAATTAAATTTTTTTAATCAATATAAAATTTTTTTTCATAACATTGACATTCATAACAATATTTCCTATCGCCTGTATGCATTGGCAACAAATGTAACTCACTTAAATTTAATTGAAATCATTCAGCCGCACATTTGTGGCAATATTTAACCGAATCTGCTACCTTCCGTAGCCACTACTCTCACGGCGCACACCCGAAAAGAAAAGTAAAACGTATTTTTTGTTACACCCTCCTCTTAGCCAACAATTTCTCAAACAGCCAACAAGTTTACGGTTAACGTCCAGTCTGATAGGTATAATTCCAGTCTACCTTGGAAATCTCACAAATGTGGCTCACACACCGGAATTGGCATTTCGATTTCTGAAAAGTTCAAATCTAGCAGTCGGAAGCTTTAAACTTTTGCCATACCATACCGGTGTGACCTTTCGGAACTAGTTGCATGCCTCGTCGTTATATCTATATATACGCACACATACATACGTACCATGCATATGTACATATGTATGTAGGCAAATGCCCGAAGGCTTTTAACTGCATTTAGTAACGACGCAATTGGCTACTATTTTTCTTTTTTGCCACTTTATTGCCTTTCTGGCTGTTCATGTTTGGTTGTGTACCTCCTCCAGCAAGTTCGGCACCAAAAAAATTCGCGTGCACTTTGCAAACAAATTAAGATTTATAGCCAAGAATGTGGCTACCTCACTGGAAAGCATTTTTGAGCACAACTATATGTGTACGTATGTACTGTATACATACTGTATATTATACATAGTACCTCCATATGAATGTGCTCTAGCTACAGTCGCTTATGAAACGTATGAGCCCTTTTGTTATTTACTTATACCTACCGGCCATTATAGCTATAGGCATAAGCATCATATACACGACCAAAAAATCGATCATTCGTATATTCGTGTACCTGCACGCATTCAATGAGCCTACTACCTAAAACTACAATGTCATGCACGCAAACAATCGCAACTACGTTTTAAGACGCTTGTTTCAGGCATGCAGAATTTGCACGAGTTAAAAATTCGATGACGAGTGCATGTGAGTTTGCCTGTGTGCTCTCACAGAAAGGCTGTCGCATGCACACCAACTAAATTTACTCCGCCCACTTGGAATTTGTGTGGAATGCTTGCACATAGAACGATTGAAATTTTAATTAGTTAGTTAGACTGCAGGATTTTGCATGTACTATATATCGCGCCCTTCTTTCGAAAGTACCTTACATAAATATATATTTATATGTCCCACCTTTTACACGGATTAGTTCGAATTTAAAAAAAAAATTATAAAAACAGAAAAACCATATAAATAAGCATTTTAAAGTTGCACGCACTCTAAAATTTAAATTTATTCATCTGTAAGCATAGGTATGCGATATATGGTAGGAAGCTTTTTACCATTTAGTTAAATAGGACTTATATAGGGTTTTTTAATACGTGCGCTTCAACTTTTTTCCGATAGGGAGGGCGAATGACGCAATCTTTTTTATTTTTCGCTTGTCATTTGTAAACTTCATTAGTATACATTCCATCATGGAACGCTACACACTTGAGCAACGATTGTAAATCGTGCAAATTTTTTATGAAAATAATCGTTCTGTTGCTGCTACTTTAAGAGCATTACGGCCATTTTACGGTCCATTTAACAAGCCGTCCCGTTTTGGGGTTATGTGAAGTCATTGGTCTACAGTAACAAGCCGGCGAAGATTTGTGAGCTCAGAGCCAATATTGAACGCGAAATTGCTGGAATTTCGGCCGATTTATGCAAAAGAGTGGTCGAAAATTGGGTTCAACGATTGGACTTCGTAAAACGTGCACGCGGTGGTCATGCAAAAGAAATCGAATTTCATACTTAAATGTATATGTTCAAACTCGATAATAAAAAAATAAAGTGAAAAGTGCGCCGTCAAAGAACGCAATCAAGCAAATGCACAAAAGATTTTTGTCTTCCGGCACTGTGGCTAATACCCGACGTCCAAATAAAAAGCGGCCAAGACGATCTAACGAAAATATCGCGGCCGTACGAGCCAGTATCGAGTCATCGCCGCGAACGTCAGGTAATCGTCGTTCTGCTCAGTTGGACATCCCTCGGACCACTCTACGACGTATCATTCGTTTGGATTTGGGGATATTCCCGTACAAAATACAACTAAATCAACAACTGTTGCCGGCCGATAAGCCTCGTCGCTTGGAATATGCCAATTTTGTCGTCCGAATGGCCCAAACTGATGAGGATTTTTGGCATCAAATCATTATGAGTGATGAGGCCCATTTCTCCTTGAACGGAACCGTAAATAAGCAAAATTGCCGTTTCTACGCCACTGAAAACCCTCAAATTATTGAAGAGGTACCTCTCCACGACCAAAAAGTTACAGTCTGGTGTGGCATTTGCGCTGATATGGTCATTGGGCCGTTCTTCTTTGAAAATGGTCAACACCAACCATTGACCGTCAATCAAGAGCGTTATCGGGCCATGATAACCGATTTTGTGATGCCGATTGTTCGTGAAAATGGTATGGAGCACTTCTGGTTTCAGCAAGATGGCGCACCACCACACACAGCACGAGCCACCGTCAACTTATTGAAGACTTTGTTCCCTGGTCGTTTGATATCAAAAAGCGGCGATTTTGACTGGCCGCCACGATCACCGGATTTGACGCCACCGGACTTTTTTCTTTGGGGCTATTTGAAATCTAAGGTTTACGTCAACAAGCCAAAGACACTAGGCGCACTTAAGGCCAATATCCGACGGGAAATAGCCGCCATATCGGCCGAGACGCTGGCCAAAACTATGGAAAACGCCGAAAAACGGGCACATTACGCTATACGAGCTAAGGGCGACCACTTGCGCGATATCATATTCAAAAAGTGATGTAAACGAATCTCCTTGAACTAAATTAAATGTTTTTCACAATGAAACACAAAAAAATATTTCTTTTTCCATATTTTTTTAATAATCACATGGGTCAGTTTAATATGGCCAACCCTGTACTTTTTATTTACAACATATTGGTTCAAGTCTAAAACATGTACCATAAGTCTAACTATTTAAGGCAACGAAAACGCAGAGCGACTGAATTTGAACCCCAAACTACGCCGCGCAATTTATAATAAATTAAGGGGTTTTTTCCGCAACTTAAAAAAATTTTTCCACAACTAAAATTAAATAATTTCAACTATTTTCCCCAAAAAAAATTCTAAGGCGAACAAGGCCACAACTGTCGAATTTGGTAGAGATTCTTAACGAGCATTGTCCGTCAGGTATCCATGCGGTGAGACTTGGGATTGCTTCAAGTCTTGCTGCTGTCTGGAGGATGAATTGGGATCACTATCACCTTCCTCTCACGTTTTTGCTACACCTGCGGATAGAGCAGGTTTAAATAGACACACCTGGTGTAGGTCAATAGCTTGAAGCGATTAACACAAATGCAATTAGTCACCCTTGGTCGTCTTTCAATCCAAAGCCGCTTCTTCTATACCAAAATTCAATAAGCTATAAAACTTCATATTGATATTTTTTTAATTTAGATGAAAATTGTTTGATTTTTTTTATTGAGATTTGTGTAAAAGCGAAAATTTCGTGTAAATATGCGGATGTGTAGGCAAATATCATAATCATTAGAACTTAATTTGATGTGAATAAGGTTATGAAAGATATGATTCCTATAATATACGTCAAATAAGGCGGTATATAATAGTTAATTACCTGAAAGCTAGTAGTAAGTTGATAGACTTTGTCGTCCACAGGCAGTGGTACATTGGGAAGAATAATTTTACTGTGATTTCTACCACAAAATATAACATTTGTCAGAAGAAAGGCAAAATACTCTAGTTTTTCTTTTTAGTTTGCTTTAAGCAATTTTACGTCTTACCTTGGTTGGTTTCAATAAACAGAAAGTTAATTTAAAATCATTGCACTTACAATTCACGGAATGAGTTAGCTATCCATTTTTATCAATATTCTAACACTAAATTCATTGCTGCAAATGATAAAAGTTCGCTATTGACCTACGCTTGCCCATCACTAAAGTCGTTTGGACTTATGACCGAATAATAGAGAACTTTTACTTTTCACTAAATGTGCATCATTCCCTTGGGTATTGTCAAAATATCATTTAATTCCACACTTTCCATAATCGGCACGAACGAAAGGCGAAAAATCGCACATTTCACTTACAAACTCTTACAGAAAAGTTTATCAGCTTAAAGCAGATTCACCGGTGCACAAGTTCGGCACAAAACTTTATAAATTAATAACAAAATCTATTTGAAATCACAAAACAAAAAGAAAATAAGCCTTTACGGGACTCATTCCTCTCAAAATTCACGCCAGCGTCGCAAATAGGTAAGCAAGCAAGTAAGCATGCAGTCAGCAGGTGGTAGGTGTAGGGTGGAGAGCTACTGACGAGTCAGGCGTTTATGGGTGAAGGCAAAAAGTTAGTGGCAGCCAGCAATCAGATTAAAAGTATTTTTCGTGCAACACTAGCGCCAGAAGCGGCCGATGGTGAACGAAAATTTACGCTTCATCAGTCCACCTTCGTTGGTAGTTGCCACACCCAAAAACAATACAAAACACTACTACCTATAAACATACCAGCCACACCTAAGAACCAGCTCTTAGCTCAGACTGAGACAAGGATATCGAAAACATTTTCTGATGAAAATTTTTAGCAAAATTTTCTCAAACACAATCAAAAAGTTATAAAACATACTCAGCAAACAAATGCTTCAATGCCTAAAATTTAATGCTTTGGCGCAGCGGAACAAAAACCGTTACAAGAAACTCACTAAAAGATGTAGCAGAATTTAGAATGAGAGACAGAAGAGCAAGCACAGCTGCAAAACAATGGGAATAAACTTTGATATACTTAGACTTGAAGGCAAATACCTGAAAATATTATCTAGCCCATGAGGCAGCTAAGTTTGCGGAAAATTTTACTTACACATACACATATGTATGAGTGTGTGGGTACCATCCAAATACATTGCACTCATTGCAAAATATGCAGGAGTATATGAATGAGCGTCAAAACTTTGAAAAAGTCCCAAGGCGGATTGTTTAGTCAGTCGTTTTCTTGTTTTGTTCTTCACTGAATCTTCGGCTCCTATGTTTTGCAGTTTGTTCGCAGATTGCCAGCGAAACAACAATGTGCGGCGTGCTGAAGCGCCGGTGAATTTTGCTTATCAGCAATTCGAAGCACCGATGGTGACAACGATGCTGTCGAATGTGGTTGTAACTGTTCGCTGAATTGGTGATAGAAAGTTGCTTATGCGACAAATTGTCACAGTGCGTATAATGTGTAAATATTGTAGTGTGTCAAATACATACATATATACGTGCGTAGGGCAGGTTTAGGACGAGGTATGCTCTGTAATTTCATTTCGGCAGTAAATGATAGAAATATTCTTGGAGGTTTGGCTTTGCCTGGTGTTACGCACATTTAAAGCGGCATGCTTGAAGTAGGGTACGAACTGATCTCCTTCCCGGTAGGTTAAGCACAAATACACAAATATATAATTGGCGTGTACACCCCTTCTGGGTGTTTGGCCCAGCTCCTCCTCCTATTTGTGGTGTGCGTCTTGATGTTGTTCCACAAATGGAGGGACCTACAGTTTCAAGCCGACTCCGAACGGCAGATATTTTTATGAGGGGCTTTTTCATGGCAGAAATACACTCGGAGGCTTGCCATTGCATGCCGAGGGACGACCGCTATTAGAAAAATATTTTTCTTAATTTTGGTGTTTCACCGAGATTCGAACTGACGTTCTCTCTGTGCATTCCGAATGGTAGTCACGCACCCAACCTTTCGGCTACGGCGGCCGCCAATGCGAATGTATAAATACAAGGTGGCGCAGAATTAATCATCCAATTTTAAATAACTTATTTCCTAAACAAAAAAATCATTTTGAGTGATGGAAATCTTTATTTGTCCTTTATGAGCTCCATTACTTGTCTGTTTGTATACTGCAGCTGTCTAGTTCACAAAAAAAATTATAATCCGCCCGACAGGGTGATTAATTTTGCGCCACTTTGTATAGAGTGTTTTTTAGATGCGTGAGATATATTCATCTGGATTACTGTGGTTTGACAGTTGAGAATAGCCAACTCTATTGACGTTTCAGCTCCGTAAGGTTAAGCAAGTCATCGTGAATCATTTAATGCCAGAACAACGCTTCCAAATTGTGGCAATTTACTTTGAAAAAAAAATTTTTTTTTTTCGCGAAATTTAGAGGGCACTGACGGCATCATCCGTCCTTATTTCTTTCGAAATGAGAAGGGAGCTGCCGCTGCAATGAATGAAGAGCTGACTGAGTTTTTGATTCCAAAAATTAATTAATTAAAAATTCAAGGGACCATTGACGTCATACGTCCAAATTTATTGAAAAAAATAGTCAAAAATTGGACTAATGTTTGGGCCATGTAACTCATAGCCGCGGCAAATATATGCCGGATATTATATTAACAGAAAATAAATACCTACCAATTTATAATAGAAAATGCATTACAACAATATTTCAGATGTATTATCTCTTTACGTCTTTAAAAAACATCCAATATATCAGAAATGCGCACCAACTTCAGGATAGTCAGACGTCACGGTATAAATTAAAAAAAGTGACAATGGGCAAAGTGGCAAATAGTTTCTAGGATTATAATTTCGTATTTTCGGAAATCGACCCCTTCAATTAATTCTACAATAGAATAACCGATTTAAACTGTCTGAACAATCAAAACTCAAAAATGTCAACGCGAACGTTAGCTTTGAGATTTTAGGTTTTCAATTTATTAACTGAAATTAAAATAAATTAAAACTGTTTAACACTTGAATGCACAGTTTTATTCTTAAAAAATTACAAATCAATTATTTAGCAACCCATTCAGTACACTACTAATAAGAAAATAAATCAAGTGACTACCTTTTGAGTAATATTTACGCGAAAAATGGTAAGCATTGCAACGTAAAATAGTAGCAAAATAGCTCAAGGGGGTAGTTTACCTTTGAAATTGATAGTCCGCTAATAAACTGGAAGTATTTTACAAAAAAATAAATTTTTGTTTTTCCGAATCCTCAAGCAAAAATATAGTCTTATCACCACTTGTCAAAATTGAGGTTAACACTTACGTACTTTTTTAGTTGGTATCATTTCATTTTGGGGGGAAAAAACGCAAGAAGAGGTTATTAGCAGACATTGCCAAGAATTTTAAAAGAGAAAATGGTTAAATTGAATCCAAGAATTATATTTTGTGAGTTATTTTTTTAATTGTGATGTTTCGCCAATATGAAGTTATTGCAATATATTACCTAAGCAAAAGAGGGTTACAATGAATTGTTTCATAGAAGAAGAAGATTCGTCACAAATTTAATTGACTATACTTGTACATACTTTTACCTTACTTTAGTACTCTTGACCTACGTAAGTTTAGAGTTTTTAGCTTCAAATCAAAATTTGTCTTACACTACTAACTACTTGACAAGGTTTTGAGGGTTGTGCTTGGACTATATTTCCAAGCAGACTGGATTGGAAGGAGGATAGAGTCTGTACGGTCATAGATACCTCGGTTTTCATCGATGGATCAGGAGGCTTAAGGTGTTGAGTATTCTTCACCAGTCAATCTCCAAACTCATAGCACTGTTCACCGGTCACCGGGTGATCGTAACTCATGTGGAGAAACTGGGACTTCCGGATAACACCCATTGGAGAAGATGTGGGGTTCCTGCAGAGAAATAGACTATTGAACACTTTCTTCCTAAGTGTGCATTTTAGGGATAGCCTGAGGCAGTTCTCCAGCCTGGATCCCTTTTCTCTCTCCTCCACTACGTCAACAGCACTGGATGGCTGTAGATGGTTTTTCTTCCTTTACGTTGTGTAATTTTTCGCAAGTTGCAGTCTACATTATGGTATCAAAATGGCACCCCGGTGCTGCTTGTAGTGTACCCGTGGTACTCTTGCTATCTAACCCACCTGACAAACTAACTGTACTTATGTATTTAAGTTGATTATTATTCCATTTAAAGGTTTTTTTTTAATAATTATTTTTATTTCGAATGGAAAGCAACTCTTTGACGTTGGAGCTGGCTTTTATATGCTCCGAATGCGCAGTAAACTTTTCGAAGTAGATGTTAAAGTACAAATTAGTTGCACCGTTGAAACTATAGAATACCAGTTGATATTCTTTAGCAGTACTCAGAAATCTGGTATCCCCTCTGCACACCTCATAGACTTATGTGAAGGTAGGCTCATTAATGGGGTCTGCAATGTACCTCGCTCCCATTTTCCCTATTTTTGCTCTCGGTCACCTTATCATCAGAAATATAGTTGTTCTTTCTTATTCTGCAGTGGAGCTGTGTCACTTGGCGAACCCACTCTACTTCATCAGTTACCACGAGTGAAGAGGATTAATTTATCGTTTTATCAGCCACTTCGAAACTGCGACTTGACTCCGTTAAACTTTTTTTGTGTTTCACTGTGAAGGGTCGATGTCATGAGAACAAACCAAAGATTCTTAAGGCAAATAGCGAGCAAAATACTTGCGAGATAAAGACAGAACTGGTTTTCTGCTTCTAAAAATGTCGAAATTTTTCTTATATAGAGGAAAATACTCGACACCGTCAAAAGGAAAAATTACCAATAATCAACACGATTTTTGAGCCAAACTGCACATCAAAATTCACTTAACAACAACGAAACCGCATACTCGAAATTTTTCCAGAAATTACATTTAAATAGTTTGAAATGATGAAAATGAAGATTTGCCGAAGTTTTATAAATGTTGTCTAAAGTTTGAAACTTTGCGTAATATGGTTTTTGTTATAGTATGAACTCTACTTTTATAAAAAAAATAGTCAAAGCTGGTTAATATGTATGTGGTGCACACTCTCTTTTGACTCTGAATGTATGAACTCTGCATTGCAAAAATAAAATCAGCGATTGAAAGTACATACGTACACATATGTGGATGCTTTGTAATTTTTAAAGTGAAAATGTTATTTAATATAACCTTTAAAAAGAGGAACATTAAATTATATGTATTATTGAAATTTAAATTGAGCGCACACGCGCCGCATTACCGTCGATTCGACTTAACTCTCTTCAACTACTACTCGTACAGGATGGAGTTTGCGTGCTAGAAGAGGACAAGATTGTGGGCTGCCATTTAGCAATATTCTAGTTCTAAAGACCACTCCCACACATATACTTACATATGCACGTGCACTTGCAGTACTTTTTGTTTGTTTTTTAAATGAGTTTTAATAAGCGAATTTACGAAATATAAATATGGACTTCTTTGTTACCGGATAAAGTTGCATAGTATGGACACCGGTATTCAATTTTTTTCTAAAATATAATTTTTTTATAAACATGTAGTTAATACTACAACAAAAACCATATATAGTAATGCAAACTTTTAAATGAAAAGTTTGAAATTTTGATGAAAATGTGTTTAATTTTTTTTCAAGTTTAAAACTCTGAGTTGCATGTTATTTATTGTAGAATGAACGGTATTTAAAAAAAATAGCAATAGCTAAATAAATAATGAATTAATTGACAAAACTTCGCAATATATGGCACTACTACAGGGTGGGCCATATAGCGTTTGCTTTTTGAACCATCTATTTTTTTGAGAATGATAACACAAATGACATGTCAAATGTGTTCATAATTTACTTAAAGGTTTGACATTTACGAAATGGGACGCTATACGCTTGAACAAAATTGGGAAATATTGAAAACCTATTTCGAAAGTGGTGAGTCTTCTTATTCTTTTCTGATTTTCACATCGGTGGCTACGTCAATACGCAAAATTGTCGGATTTGGGGCTCAGAAAATCCACACGTTACTGTAGAGAAGCAAATGCATCCACAACGAGTCAATGTTTGGTTCGGTTTATGGTCTGGCGGCATCATCAGGCCATTTTTTTTTTTTCGAAAATGAGCGAGGAGCCGCGGTTACAGTAAATGGCGAGCGTTACAGTCACATGTTCAACGAGTTGTTTCCAAAAATTGAAGAGGATGGCATGGACGACATTTGGTTTCAACAAGACGGTGCAATTTGTCACACTGCCAAAGTTACACTCGAAGTTTTGACTACCGTTTTTGAAAACCGAATAATCAGCCGAAACTCCGATATCAATTGGCCGCCTCGGAGCTGTGATTTAAGCCCGTTGGACTATTTTTTGTAGGGAGCCGTCAAGGACAAATGCTATGCGAACCATCCAGAGACGATTGATGCTTTAAAACACGAAACCGAAGTTGCCATTCATGAAATTGGAGCCCAAACAATCGAAAATGTGCTTAAAAATTGGGTTGATCGAATGGCCTACTGTAAAGCCAGTCGTGGCAGTCATTTGAACGATATTATTTTTCATTCATAAATGACAATGTTCAATCTTCAAAATAAAAAAAAAGTTTGAAAAAATATTGTTTAGTTTTTTTTTATAACCGATTCAAAAAGCAAATTTTACATGGCCCACCCTATATTATTCTGAGGACAGGTGCATGGACATACATATGTATGTTTTTTTTTATTGATTTTTTTGTGATAGCTTTTTTGTTTTTTTTTTTTGAAGAGTAACATGAAGAGCTTTTTATATTTTGAGAATTAGTGCACACTCATTACTGCCTGTGCGCTGCAGACTTCTGCGTAATTTTGAGACCAATTAAAAGTTAACTTCAGTACGCTACCTTAAAGTATTTTTTTTAGCAATCGACTATGAAATTCTCGGCAACTTTATGTCAAGACTAAGTCTATACACGTTTTCAAAATACAATTGCATACAAGTAATTAAATCTGAGTTCGCTACGGCTAAATATTAAATAAATATATTCGATAAATATTTAAAGCAAATGAAATAAAACTTTGAAATCTGAGGTGACGTTCGCACGACAGTCGGTTCTATGTTATCGGAACCACTCCGGTTTAAAGGGCTGTCACTCCCAGTAGCTGCTACAACAAAAACAACAAAGCCGACGTTACGTCCAAGTACCTCATTGAATACTGCCAGACCTTAAAAACAATTCAAACTCATTGGCTGTATATCAGCCACCAAATTTCAATTTTTATAATTAAGCTCAGAAAATGTTCCACATTTTTTATTCAAAATTAACTTTGAAGATGTTTTTTTGGCTGTAATTAAAAAAAAAATGAAAAACTTTGATTCTTCTTGTGGATTATTTTTATTTGGTCTTTTAATTTTTTTTTGCATCAAGTCGAGAATATGATGTCATGTAAATGGCTGTCGCCACAGTTGATTGCCATTTGAGCCCTTTTTATGGCATTTTCCATCACTTTGGCCAAAACTTACGGCGATAGGTCCTCACATTCTTGACGGATATTGTCTTTAAGAGCTGCAAGAGTCTGAGGCTTTTTGACATAAACCCGCGACTTCAAAAAGCCCCACAAAAAGAAGTCTGGAGCGGTCAAATCAGGCGATCTTGCTGGCCAGTGCAAATCGCCAGAACGGTAGATTAGGCGCGCGGGAAATGCATCCTTCAGCATATCGGTTGTGGCACGTGCAGTGTGTGCCGTTGCACCGTCCTGTTGGAACCACATGTTTTCCAATCCCAATCCATCAAGTTGCGGCAAAAAGAACTCGTTGATCATTGCTCTGTAGCGCTCACCATTCACAGTAACCGTTTGGCCCGCGACGTCTTCGAAGAAAAAAGGTCCGATAACTCCTCCAGCGAAAACAGCACACCATACAGGGTGACTTTGAGCGGATGTAATGGCTCTTCGTGGGTTACACGCGGATTTTCAGTGCCCCAGAAGCGTAAATTTTGCTTATTTGCGTACCCGCTAAGACGGAAATGGGCCTCATCCCTCTTAATTATTTTTGATGAAAAATCATCTTCCTCTTGGTAGTGATTAAGGATGGCTTGAGCGTATGTTAGACGCGATTGGCGGTCAGCGGCTAACAGCTGATGCATCGTCTGGACTTTGTACGGAAACATCTTCAAATCTTGTACCAAAATTCGCTGTAAAGACCGTCGACTGTTACCCATTTGCGTGGCACGTCGTCTGGTCGATGTCGACGGCGCTTCCATGACATCCTTGGCTACAGCAGCAACGCAGAACGGCTACTCCGGGGTCTGCCACGCCTGGCAGCATCTCGTGTTGTGCCAGTATCTTCGAGGCGAGCGGCTAAACGTCGCAGTGTTTCACCAGTAGGCGTTGGACGGCGAGGAAATCTGCGACGAAATTCACGTTGTGCCAAAGTCACCGACCGATTATTGGTCAAATAAATAGTCAGCAATATTCCGCGTTCTGGAGCAGTGTAGCGTAACATTGTTTATTAACGTGTATTTCGCATGTGTTTACTACACAAATGTCAAAACAGAACTGACATTAGGGGCCAATCGCAAAACGTATAGCATTTTCTGATAGGAGGATTACTTTAGCGCCACCTGGTATCAATGCAAGGAAGCCATAGTCTTTGAGTTCATCCCCTTAGTGACTACACAGCTACACAGGGGGCCTTCAAGGTGGTTTCGTCACATATTGAGAGGATTGATGTACCCTTAAAAATCTCTGGTATGCCCCCTTCACATAAACTCAGCGAGCGCTCACCTCTCCTTTTCTTTCTCTTTTGTGCTCTCGATGGTATCATAAAGGACGAAGTTGGTGACAACCATGAACAACCATTTAACCTAACATAACCTAGCACCCCGTATGCTTCCGCAACTAACATTTCTCTAACTACTCTAACAACTATTTGACATCTATTAAATTCTCAGATTTCTTCATAATAGTTTCGAAAATAATTATAAAGTATTGTTCCAGAAAATTTAAAACGTGTGGTGTGATTTCTTAAGCCCCTACTACGTCTGGATATAAGTCCAATTCGTAACATAAAATAAGGGCTTGAAATATTAACCCTCCTAACTTATGTTAGATATTTTTGGTAAGTATGGTAAGATTGTTCTCCATTATCCGTGAGAATTCCTCTCACTATAGGAGCTGATTAATTTCAACGAAACGCGACCAAAAAACTTTCCACACTCCACAATTTGGACGCATTGTTCTTGCGTTAAACGATTCATGATGAGTAGCCAAACCTTGCTGAACCAAATTATCAACACAGTGTGCCATTATCAGCTATCAAAACATTGTTATCGATGTCGATAGTTCCCATGCAGTTAACAAAACACCCATATATGTTCAGCAGTAGTAAAATGTAGTAAGAAGCAGTAAAATAATGTAGTGCAAACATATTTAAAATATGTATTCATAATCCATTGCGAGATATTCCTGAAACTATTTTTGTTAGAAATATTTTTTTTATTATATATAGGGTAATCTAACAAGAGGTGTTATTTTGATATTCAAAGAAAAATGCTATTTGTTAATATAAATGATCGGATGTTTACTTCATTATAAAGAGGAAGTGGAAAATAACATCAGGCAAATGACCACCACGACCACGTTTACAGGACAATATCCTTTTCATGAAACTGTCCATAACCGAATTGCAAAGTGGCTGCCCTGACATGAATTGACTCTGGGCTGTTGGCGTAGACCTGGCTCTAAAGAAAAAAGTCAGAAGGTATTAAATCACAAGATCTCGATGGCCAATTGTGATCACCTCTTCGAGAGATAATACGGTGCGGCCCGTCTTGTTGAAATTAAACGTTGTCCAGATCAATATCAATTTTACTATACTAATACTAAGATTAGTCACTTCAAATATTGGCTCCGGTTCGCTGATATCGGCAGTTGAATTGTTGGCCGCAAAAACAACTTCGGTTTTTAAAATTATCTTGAAAATGAAGAATTGTGGAAAACCGGATTTTGCACAAACTATATGACTAATTAAGAGCTATAAGTTGAGCCAGATGTTTTTTTTTTAGTTTGAATGATCTTCACGTTCAACATCATGGAAATGCCCATATGCAAGTAAGCGTTAGTTATTTGATGGAGTAATATGAAGGGGTGTTCATTAGGCGTGGTATGGTTTCTTAAGAAAGAACTACTTAATTGTTGGGAAATTGAAATGATTTAACGAATATTTTCATAATGAAATTTAATGATGTGTAAACGTTGTTGAGTCGGCCACCGGAGCCAATTGGACTGGTGTCTGGAAGTGCAGAAACCCCGTACACGAAGCAACAATTGATAGAAAAAGTATTTTCTCACACTCGGCAAACAAATTGCCAAGCCTATTTCTGCCATGAAAAAAGCTACGGGAAAAATCATTTGCCATTCGTAGGCGGCATAAAACTGCAGGCCCCTTCCAGTTGTAGAAAACATCAAAACGCACATTAAAAACGGAGGAGGAGCTCGGCAAAAGACCAAAAATAAAATAAGTAATAAGTTTGGAAAGACCCTTTATATAAGTACTCGTATATGTTAACATTGTTGAGACGTATGTATATCCTTCTGTTCCATATCTGTATTTTCATTGAGCCTATCACTGTCTACTTTTTTGAATGTAATAAAAACCGTAGCTAAGTAAATACATCTGTAACATCATAAAATTTAATAAAAGATTTAAAACGCTTAAAAAGGAACGGATAAGAAGTGAAATTTTTACAAACGAAGTGGAGAGATTGCACCAGCACTTTCGCTAGGTGGTTGTCTTATGTATGTACATACATATCAAGCATAACGCTGCGCAATAAGCATGCAAAGCAACAAATTCAAATAAGCTACTCATCAACAGCAGACAAGGTATTTTACTTTCAATTTCTAATGTGAAAAAGTTATGAACTCGACATTAACATACACACACTCACATACACACACACACAGGTATGTATACTTAACAGGGATGACAATATTAGCATTAAACTATAATTCCGGGATGGTTTTAAAGTAATCCCGAGATTCTGAGAAGCGCCCGAGTTTCACTTTAAATCAGAACTTTTCTACTAAGAGGACAATAAATCTCAAAACAAAAAAATGTTGAATTTTAATTCGGACACCCAAGTGAAATGGTTTTAAAACTAAAAATATATATTAAAAATCAAATCTAATGCGTTTGCCTTAGTTTTATCATGTCGTATATAATCGAACGGTGTCTATCCACTACTTCTGCGATTTCTCGAACGAACCCTTTTCATGATGACTAAGATTAAATTTCTGGCTTGAATTGAGCTTTGTCGACGTAGTGATCGATATCTCGTAAAGTATCGGTCAAATAATTTAAAGTTTACGCTCGTTATCAAGGTGACATTTCTCATTAAAAAAATTATTTTGCTGTTTTTTCTTCGTTCCATTCAGTTGTAAATTACAGAGTATGAAATATAAATTATTACATTTTACAGGGTATGAAATATAAAGAAAATGTCGATAATATCGAAAATGCCGAAAATGTCGATACAAGCACAGAAATAAGCGAATTTGACCGACATGTTAGTAGTCGTAGATTCGCCCAGGAGCTAACGATCGACCATAAAACAGCTTTCAGCTATTTGCGCAAACGTTTCACATAACAATATATAAATTAAGTACATTATACATACAGTGCCATTATCTATAAGAAGCAATATCTAATTTATTATTAATTGCGATGGACCTTTGCATTTCATCCTTCGCGCTTTTGGTTTTCCTGTAAGGTAGCCATCTCATCAAGGAGTTTTGTGTGTGTCAGTAGTCGGTTGTTGTATTCTGACTTCTGAACATATTTATGCTACGCCATAAAGCACTCCTAAGTAATCGTATATAACTGAATTCATATTTAAAAGAATTAAAATTAATTAAAATTTATTGCTTTTAAAATGTGTAAGCACGAAGACCAGGAAATTTTATATTCCAGTAAATCTTAATAGAATAGCACAAGTCGTCCGACTAGAATTACAGTGAGGCATGCCGAAGAATCAGTTAGGCCCGAATTAGGCAGGCTTTACTGAGGCACACCTCACTATTACCTTACCAGGCCCACGTTAGGCAAGGCAAAGATTGGCATGCCAGAACAATACCAAATTTGGTTGTGGTCACGAAAATCTGTGGCAGTGTCTCACTTAGGCATAAATTGGAATCCCTAACTGATTTTAAGAAGGGTATCCGGAGTATTACCGAAGTTCGGTTTTACGAACCTGGGCCTAATGAGGCAGATGTGTGGCGATACCTTTCGGGACTTGGGCCTAGTTTGGCTGCCTTATAAGGCGCAAATTTGGAATGCGGTCTGCCTTATTTGCGCCTAATCACCGCCTTACCAAAATTTCTAGTCGGGCGATTTTTTAAAGCTAATAGCTAATATATGTATGTATGTATGAATATCGCCAAATTAACAGTTTCTTCACTGTAAAATACTTTCTTAGCTTGATTTGCAAAATTTTTAAACAACAAAAGCTTACTCAGTTGACTGGATAATTTTATTTCTCTTACTTTAATAAAGGCGTAGAGAAGTCGTGCCCGTGTATGGAACATTTCTTGTAGATAATGACTGAAAATGATGCAGGGAATTTAAAAGATAATTGGATCATTTTTTTTGAATTTTTATGTCTATTTGAACTCAGTAACCTCCGAAACTACTGAACAGATTTTCATGGGGTTTTATTAAGGGGCTAGAGAGCAACCTTAGACAAATCATAGAATATGTTTTATCAAAACCGGCACTTGGTCAAAAATATATACCAATTTATAGTTTAATGCAGAAAAAATTTACTTTCCAATAAATTCTTTTGAATACAATTTTATTTTTTCAGCGACACCACTATTATTTTGTTTTTTTGCTGGCTTATTATTTGTATTTTATTTGTGTTTTTTTTTTCAATTTTTAACTGAGATACAAATGAAGTTCATATACATATGCACGTGCGTATTATCCCAAAATAGAAATACATGCATACAAACAATTCTGCAACGAAAAAAAGTTATAATCGCAAACTCACATACCCATATGCTTAGAAGACAAGGTTAGTGGACAGTTGTCCACTATGGGATACACTCAGGCTCATAGCCCGGTGATGTCGCGCGGGGAACTTGCCTTTATTCTTCGTTAAACCAGTGATTACCTCAAAAATTTTATAAAATCCCTGATTTTAACAATACTGAGACTTTCCAATTCATTCAAAAATTGTCTACCTAAAATGGTAAATCTACATACCTACAAGTATGTGTGTCTGGACTGTGGGGACAATGACACAGGAGGTGCGAGATCGTCTCTAGCCAGCTTCTGCAGAGCTCATGTGCTTGCACGCCCATCCTCTAGGCGTGTCTGCTTATTAAGCAGGTACTCGTTATGAGGGAAATGAAGTGTGCTTAGACTGTGCTTATTCAGACTTGGCAGAGATTCTGTGCGTTGAACATTGAGAGTCGGCCGCTCTCAGGCGCTTATTATTGAGAATCGGCTCACAGTCGGGCGATTCTGCAGGAGTTTTCATTACGCTGTTTTACATCTGCTGCTCTTACAATTTCCTCAACAATAACTAACCTATAAGTCTGTAAGGGTATGCCTAAGTCATAGTCTGTGTACTCAACAGTACACTTAGTGCCAAGTCCATCTGCCCTGCAGTCACCCTCAATATCACAATGGCCAGGAGGCCATGTTACCTTTAGGTGAAATGTCTCTGCCATCTCGTTAAGAGATGCACGGCTTTGCATGGCTACCTTGGAGGTTGTCGATTACGTTTTGAGAGATTTTATCGGCGTCTGGCTGTCAGTGAAAATGTAGATATCATCTCTGTACCAGTGTTACGGTTTTTGTTATAATTCAGTTAATTGCAGTACGCGGAAAGCCGAAAAGAGATCCCCAGAATGTAAAGAAGAAGAATATATAATTTGAAAGAAGATTGAGAAGGCATTCTACCTATCAAAAAAATTAAAATTAACTGAGTAAATTAAAATATTACAATATGGATACTATTTTTCCATTCAAATACAATTTAACTCAGAAATATTTTTAAATAGTATTGCCACCTACCAAGATTTTAAAACTAATTAAATACTATAGGTAGGGAAATATAAGTATTATAATACTGCTATCAAACTAAAGCTGTTTGAGAAAGTCTTAATTCTGACTTATTTTGGGATAGTGTTGCCATCAATCAAAAAATAGTAATTATGTAGGTAAGATATTTTGATGTGAAGATAAATGGAAACGCGTTGGGAATAACTTAACTCCCTTTTTATTTATTATTTGAACGTTAAACCACGAATCCTGTAACTAGTTTCAAACAAAATATATAAAAAAGTTGACCTTTCTCTAACACAAATGATGAAATTAATATAGTTAAAAAGTGAAATAGAAAAAAAACAAATGTAAAACATTTTGAAATTCGCCAATTCATACATTTATTTTCAAATTTATATTTCGATTGCAAATTGCGATATACATATATACACTTTAGGCAAAAAGCGCTAGAGCTGGAAATCTAAACTGGTGATCGAGTGCCTTAGAACACTTAACACACTTGACATGATCAATGAAGTTTGGCTTCTCTAAGTAGCGGTAATATCGACAATGAAGGAAGTAATATTTCAGACAAACTCGCAAAGGAGGATACAAGTAGGTTCAGAACACTTGTACGGCTTGCGCAAGGGTACACTGTCCGTATTTGCAAGAGAAGAGGAAGAAGTTCCAGGGAATAGAGTCATCAAGAAGGTTCAAGACACTGCAGAGCATATTACGGGCTACTGCAATCGAAAACCCCTGAAAATTCGGTTAGTAACTTGAGATGTCACGCGTGTTTTCACTAACCTAAAAAAAATACTATGAAATCTGGAAATCTGCCAAGGTAGAAAATTTATACTGCAAGGAGCATTCTTGAGGTAATTTCCTACACCGATGCACAAATTCAAACGATTGGCTGGAGCGCTGAATTTCAAGTACGTAGAGCACATACTAAAGTTCCTCTCGGAAGTAGGGTTAAAAGTCATTACCTAAATACTGGAAGAAGAAGGCAAAATAGATAGCAAGGAAATTTAAGACATTTTATTGTAATAAACTAATTTTTACTTCTTTCAATTCGATATTTAAAAATTTTCGGGATCTCTGAAAAATACTGAAATCCCGGTATACTTATGTACTTGAATACCTACTTACACGCAAGTGAGTATGGAAGGTGTGGAGCTCAAAGAGTTTGGAATGAAAAGTGTTTTTGAGAAGCGTGTGTAATGGTATATATAACTGTATGTTATACTTGAATAGAAAGTAGACAGACAGTCTAATGTTCGCGACGAAAGGTCGAGCGGGAAGAAATATTTAGACAATTATTACAATTACGGGCATTTTATACAGCAAGCACACATATACATATTTACACGTAAACACGTACCTAAGTGCCTTGGAAGAATAATTACGTACAAGTGTTGGCTTTAAGCTCATGTGCCCACAGCCAGCTAAGCACAGAAAGCGATGAACGCCACTGAAAGTGCATGCTCTTGTTTGCTGGTGGCCATGGGTTGCGTCAGATGGTCGGCCGGCCCTTGGATGCGTCGGAACGCTAGTGACGCTGCTGAAGGACACTTCACTCTTTCATTCAGTAGGTTATAACTGTATGCGAGTCAAGAATAATATACATATAATATGATTTGACGTGCTTACGTTCGTACGCCCACATTTCCATAAGCTTACACACAATCGCACTTTTCTGGTGGATACTCTGAATCGTTCATTTCAATGAGAAGAGATATGATATCACACACTTACATAATATATGCACGTAAACATACATACATATGTACATGTGGTTATGTATAATGTTTGCATAAAAATAGAAATCAGCAAACACGCGCCTACAAGTTTTCTTCTCCTATACACATACACGGTAACATGCATACCCAGTCAACAAGAGACGCCCGCAATTCTATATTTAGTAAAAACCCGAAAATGAAAACATATCGATGTTGATGAAAATTTCATTAGCTTTTCGTGACATGCCATATGAAGGATATGAAGAAGGGTACGAAATCTACTGCGGTGATGCCTCAATACAATTATATGGTTTCATTCCATACGGGCATTGGGCCACTGTAAAGTTCTGCTCTAAGAAGCTGTATATATCCTTTAATTATATTGAATACAATTACATATTACAAATATATATTATATATTATAGACAGATATGCCGATTAAGCTCAACAATAAATATATGCAAATTGAAACAAAATATCTTGGAATCCATCTGGACTCAAAACTAACTTGGAAAGATCATATCCAAAAAGAAAAGAAAACAATTAAAGGAAAATTTTCGACAATTGCATTGGCTAATAGGCAGAAATTCTAAGCTCATTATTTCCAACAAACTTTTAGTGTACAAGGCGGTCATTAAACCAATCTGGACCTATCGACTTCAAGTGTGGGGAACTGCAAAAAGAACTCACATAAGCAAAGTACAGCGACAAAAATCAAACATCTTACGTATAATAACAATGTCCGACAGGTACATAAAAAATGATGACATTCATACTACGTTCAATATACCCTTAATCGACGAAGAAATAAAAGCGATATCAACAAGGTATTTTAACGAAATAAACCAGCACAAAAATAGAGAAGTCAATACACTCTCACAACTTGAAAGATGAACTTTACGACGTCTGAAGAGAAACCGACCAATTGACCTATTAAATTAAATATTAATTCTCGAATGCTAATATAACTGTTCTATATAAAATGTAATTCTTTTCCTAAAATGTAATCGCTGTATTCGTTTTGGCACTGGCCATGATGAAATATATTTAAGAATTTTCCTAACTAATTTTTAAAAAATGTACTAGATGTCAGTATGACAGATGTATGATTAATGTAGGAATAAAAAAAAATATCATATAATACCCTTGTGAACTAGACAGTAAACAGACTAGCTGCGGTATACAAACAAACAAGAAAGGGAGCGCGCAAAGGTCACAATAAAGATTTCTATCATTCAAAAAAATTTTTTATATGTAGCAAACAAGTAAAAAAGTATATGAAAGGTTACAAGAAGCACGAAACATCTATTTTTGGTGAGATCGTAATACATAAGCTATTTTATTGATAAATGCTAAACTTGTGATTTAACACCAATTATCGCATCTACGTAGGTATGTATATATGTATGTTATATCATGACTTGAGAACGACTCGACCTATTGGGCTATTTTTACTTTCGTCTTTTTGTTTTGTTGACAGGGAAAAGTTTGTATAATAAGGAGTTTCACCGAAAAAGTAAGAAATTTGTATGATATATTTGTAGGGCAATCGCCGCTTACATAAATTGGACTCTCGATATCATGGAGACACAATGTGACTACTAAATGGAGAGTTATGCTGTGAATAGTTGTGATTACGTACTTTTTCAGTAATAGTTATCGAAACCCAAATGTCCGGAAAACAAACACAGGACGACCTTAAAGATAAAATTATGAAAAATAGTTTGCGAACACAAAATTGAAGAATCTTGCAATTCTTACGAGTTTCTTAGTGCGTCAACCCAAATAAATTTTTTACATTTTGCACGAAAACAAAGAGAATTTTCCAAAAGTCGGTTTATTTAGATGTTAGATACTTACATTGCGCATTTACAATACATTTAATTTATATGCAAAAAAGCGGTGGCAAAAGTTCGCTACTTTCATACACCCAAATTAGCTTTTGCGATTGCATGGTTTATTAAAATCGAATTTAAAAAAATTGATTTATCTAAAAACAATTTGCACATCCTCTCAGCACAAAATATCACTTTGTTCTCCAAATTTTTTTTCTTTACAAGTTTGAGTACAAGGACATAGAATATTGATAATTTTTTTATAGCTAAAATACCACGAGAAGCATACCATCCTATTGCAATGTGAAATTAGTCTTTTGTGATGTAGTTTTTAGGATATCGCCAAATAACGGTTTTGGATTAAAGAAAAAAGGCACATCGTAAAAACTTTCAACTTTTAATTTATGCTTCATTTTTCAATAAAATTATATATTTTTAGCATAACTTTTTACATATTTTTCTAAACAAACAAGCATCGTTCAAATACACAATGAGCTTGAGCATGGACGAAAGTTGTCAAGCAATGAACAGTGAACAGATGTGTGGGCACATGTTGCGCATACGCCCGGGCTGTTCAAAATGTGCAAGCAAAATCTGAGGTTTTAGTGAGAAATTTAAAGAAAATAATTTTCGAAAAATATTGTTTTTCTACTTTCGTAAAACAAACATGTCTAGAAAAAATTAAATGTAAATAAAAAAATTCTAAAATAAATATAAAAGTTATCCGCATTAGAGTAAAGGTGCTCATTTTTGCATTGACCAACCTTAAGTTGAACAAATAATCAACCAACAACGGATTTTCGTATGTCAATAATCGATCTGCAATAATATAAAAATTATATTAGTATATATAAATTATACAATTATATAATAATTCTAGCCGAGTACCAATGCTAAACTCGCAGAGTCTCTGCTGAGCCAAAATACGCATAGCTTTAGCACACAAATTTCTCTTATAATAGAGCAGAGGCTAGCGCAAGCACATGCCTTCTGCAGAAGCAGTCAAGTTGAAGAATAGGAAGTAACATTTTGCACTCTCTGTGCCACTATCCCGTTGTAGCCAGACACACAATTGGCATTTCGTCTGTACAATGGAAATCAGGAAACCCTGTTAAAGCTCTATATTTCCGTAAGTTTTCACTTGATTTGCTGGAAATATTTAAATTGCAGAATTGAAAGCATGCCGCTTTAGCAAAAATCAAAAGAACCAAAAAACGGCGTTTTGGAAAAAAGAAGCAGTCAAATGTGCTTATAATCTCACTGGGACCTTGGTGAGTTAAAATTGGTTTTAAGAGAGATCAGGACAAATTCTCATACGACATCATGATTCATTGCTGACTGCACCTGGGTTTGTCCCGTAGTGAATCACTGCTACAATCACCAGAACCTGACCTCAGCATTTAAATTAAAAATCTTTCATATTTACCACCTTCAGTATCTAATTACGCCGATCCACTCGCAATGTATCGGCACAATAAATAGGGATGCGATTGTGATAGTTTTGATTTCAATTCAAATGCTTAGGAAAGCTAGCCATTGGATCAACTAAATCCTTCAATGGAATTTTAGGAGTTTAACTAGGCTCTTCCATTTTATTCACATTTGTGAGGTTTTAGTAATTAAATAATAAAACTTAAAAAAATTGTATTATATTACCTTTTTCAAATGTGTCTGGCAAGTTTTATACTCGTAGGTAAACACAATATCAAGAATTTGTTATTGTTATTGTGTTTTTTGTTTTTTTTTTTTTTGTTCCAACAATATTACGAAACTTAGAAGTTGATTTATTTTATTCAAGGAGGAGTGATAAGGGGGAGTTGCTGTTATCTCAACATGCCCGGCATAGTTTGCAGGAGGCACGAATTTCGTAGCACACGCTTAGTATTAATTAACAGTATTTGATAGAGGAATGTATTTTTATTGGAATTTCGTGAAGTCTGATTTTCAAATGGAATTCTAAAATAGCATCAAAATTGAAGTAATCTTGAAATCCAATAAAGAAATCTCATTCAGTTTTGTGTTTGTGCGAACAATCAGTTAAACTTTTTCCGTGTTTTTTCGTATTAAATTTGCTTAATTTGCCGTTTCGGATACACATACACATGTGGGTATGTATGTGTGAACTTTGAAGTATTTCTTTCAACGCTTTTTGTACAGTGGGTAGTTGCAAGTGTACATGCGTAGCACATTTACTCATACTCTACATTGGATAATTTAATCCACATCAAACTGAATTTTATGCTCGCATGTGCCGTACGTGTCTGTATGCTGTTTTTGCGTTCGCAAGCTTGTGTGACTGTGCCTGCGTCTTTTTGTTTTGATTGAAAGGAGCAATAATTTCATTTTCAATTTACGTCCATGTACACATACATATGTATATATTCCGTCTGCGGGCAACTGGACGCATTTTAAAAAATTTATTACATTTCCACTTATACAGCTCATCGCCTGATTGCGCCGAACACTTGTTTGCTCAACGGTTCTTGTTGGTGAATTAGGCTCATTTAGTACTAATGCCTTCGATTAATAATTAAATCTTCAATTGACCATTCAGCACAAATTCATGGACATTTAATCTTCGCTAAAGTGTTGTTGTGCGTAACATTTCACTTAAAAGCAGGGCATTTAATATGTGTGTACATATGTACATATTATTACAAGCACTGAATTCTAAGTGGAGCACTTTGCGAAAAATATAACCTGAGACCTTCTAGAAACTACTTATGTCTCGTTTAGTATAAAAACGGTTCCAGTTCCTTATTTAAAAGAAAATTTCAGGCTAATTTTTACGTTGTGTTTCTTAGGTCTTTTTCGATAATGTTTTCTTTTCTCGGAATACTATTCTCATATACTTCTCTAAGTGCATTAAATTCCGTGCTTTTTCTCAAACTGTTGAACTTTAACCATTTTCTACCCTCTACCAAAAGTGAGGAGGAGCTTTGTTCAGCTAATTGTTGTTTATGAGTTTGTGAAAATATGCGTGCGAAGACTTTGATTGTTACAAAAAACGAGAGCAGATCTTTCTATTTCATTATTTTCAATATAGACATGGTTAGGTTAAGAAACTCGTGGCCCCAATGTCCATTGTGATACCTGCAATTTATTTCCATCCCCTAACTAAGTTGCTTAAACCACTTAGAACTTTTTAAGAAGGTAACTACTCCCATCAGTCCCTCCAGTGAAATATATCTATTTTTTATAATATTAAATATATAATTTGTGGAAGTTTTGTAGTAGGTCGTAATTTGCGACTGAAGAATTAGGGATCTATACTTATTGGCGACGGTGAATATCGCAAGCGAATAAAAAGTGATTTGCATAAGCAACATAGAAATGGAGCAGCGAATAATGGTCTAGCGGTTCTGCTAAAATTTCGAATTGATGCAAACACTATAGTCCTGACAGTATTGGGTACAGTACCTATTGATGGTAGGAGAAGAAAGAAATTATCTCCTCTGGGTTAGAAAGATCAGATGGAGAAGGATTTGGCTGCATATGATCAGCTGACGCGTTTAGCGAACAGAAGAAATGATTTTCGCAACCTGTTGAACACGGAAAAAATTACTTATGCGATTACTGCACCAATCGAGAGGATCAAGAATCGTATAAACGAATGATTTGGTGACGTCAGTTGGCCTTCGCATAGCTGCACTATCACTGAAATATAGACAGCAACGTGCTTCAAAATTGAGTTGACAGGGGGTGATTGGATGGATTGGGATGCAGAGGTAGATAACCTTTTCCCCATTCTCTCATATTATCTCATAAAGCAAAATCTTTTGAAGAAAATTAAATGGAGTGTTTTACAGCATTTTTAAAAAATAACTACCCGATGGCCCACTCTTTGTATATAATTGACGTATACATACTTTGCCAAATGCTTTGTTATGCTTTTTCATCCATTCATTGCATTTATCTGTTGTTGCCCTACAAATGAAGTGACCTTCAGTTTGATGCCGCCACCGAATGACAGATGGCTTTTTGTGAGGAGCTTTGGAAGTTTGCTACTGCCTGCCGAGAGGGAGCGACGTTAGATGAAGTTTTTATTTTATTTGATGTTTCATGTACGCCCACTAAGCGCGCACAAGCTCACTCAGCTATGGTGGCTGCCCACACCTTTTATATATTCTCTTGGGCTCACATAATGAAGTCACTTTTATTTTTATAAAATTTGTAATATTTTTCATGAACAATTTCTTCATAAATTTTTTATAAAAATACGGTGCATTGTATAACTAAAGCTTTATAAACCAAAGCTCAACATTTTGTGCGAAATTAAACAAATAGTCACCATTTCGGACCTTTTAATAACAATCTTTAGAAAAGGTGTGGGATGACATTTTATAGGGCCAAAAATCGCCATGATTTTTAACATTTTTTTTGGAGAGGATATTGAGCATTTTGGTCTATAAACACTTCTCTTCTTTCTCCACTTTATCAGTTCAATCAGAATGTCATCACTCGTATATAAATGCATACATACGCACCGTGAAAGGGCGCTAATCCAGATTAATGATTGCAGAGACTTATTGCCGCCAGAAGGTCGGTCGTTTATTCCAAATTAACGAATATAACAAAGAGCAGCCAAATATAGTAAAAAAAGCTTAATGTTATTCATCTAAAATAAATAACTTAATAATTACGAAACTTTGGCGAATAGGACTACTAATTGGTTATAAACCAACCTGTGGCTTATCTAACATTTGTTATTTTTATATTGGCTACTTGTGCCAAGTTATTCAGGGAGCTTTTTCTTAGAATATTGAACCTTCTTCTATCCAGAGCCATGCACCCGCATAGAAAGTGTTCTATAGTCTCTTCTTCTTCAATGTCGTTACAGCTTCTGCAAGAGTCGTTATAGAGCGCTCCCAGTCTACTGGCATGCCTGCCAATCAGACAATGCCCTATTAGGACCCCGAGAAGATTTCTCATGTTTTTCCTGTTTAGTTTCAACAGTCGGTTTGTGCGGCCCCTGTTCCATTCCGGCCACGTCATCCTACTAGTTGCACAGGTCAGGGACTGAGACCATAACCTGTTGGCAGCACTGAAAGTGTGTTTCTCTACAAGCATCTTGCAAGGTGCTAAAGGTATAGGTATGTTTGATTTGTCTGGTTGGATCGGTAATGTGGTACCCAACCTGGCCAGTTCATCTGCTTTGCAGTTGCCTTCTATGTCTCTATGATCTGGGACCCAGAGCAGGTTTATTACAAAGTACTGTAGTTCTAGTTCTGTCAAAACGTCTACACATCCTTTTACTGGCTTCGAGTTAATATTAAGTGATTTTAAAGCGTTCAGGGCCGATTGACTGTCTGATTATATGTTTATCTCTCTTGTTGGGAGGACACTTTTATTTTGGGGCTAGCAAGCCTTCTCTGATAGCCAATATTTCAGCTTGAAATACGCTGCAGTGATCCGGTAACCGGAATGAGATGTTGGCATTCATTCCTTCAGAATGAAGGCCTCCGCCTACTTGATCATTTAGCATGGAACCATCAGTATAGATGCTGATTCCGCTTTTGTTGTCCATTACCCCATTGCCCCAATCTTCTCTCGTTGGGAAAGTTGTGGTAAAGGATGTGTTTAAAGGCAACTCCACTGAGCTACAACAGTCTGTCGTTTGAAGTAGGAAGGGGTTTTCGTCTAGTATTCTTGCGCGACCTCTTCTGTTAGTGGCTAAGTTGCAAGATTATCTTAACCTAAGTGCCGATTTCGCCGCCAGCTGTTTGCTGTAGGCCTCAATCGGTAATAGGTGCAGCATGACATTCATCGCTGCCGTAGGCGTAGTCTTTAGTTCCCCACTTATGCAGAGACTAGCACCCCTTTGAATACTTTCTAGGCATTTTACTGTTGTTCTTTTCTCGAGTGTTGGCCACCAGACTAAGACACCGTATGTCATGATAGGCCTTACCACTGCTGTATATAGCCTGTGAACTGTTTTTGGGGTTAGGCCCCATTTTGCCTCCACAACTCTTTTGCATGTAAAGAGTGCTGTGGCTGCTTTTTTTATTCGATCATTAATAGTATGTTTCCCCGAGAGCTCCATATCTAATACTAGTCCTAGAGAGCTTGCCTCTTCTCTGATTGACAGCGTGATTCCCTCAAGGGTAGGGGGGTTTAGAGCAGGTATCCTGTATATTCTGGTGAACATGATTAGTTCTGGTTTGTTGGGATTTATCCCAAGACCACTCGATGCAGCCCAGCGGCTTACATCATTCAAAGCCTTTTGCATTATGTTGCAGAGGGTATCTGGGAATTTCCCTCTTATTAGTATTGCAACATCGTCTGCGTAGGCCACTGCATGTATCCTCCTTTCCTCTAGATTCTTCAACAATTGATTCATTGCTAGCCTCCACTGCAGAGGAGAAAGTACACCGCCCTGAGAGGTGCCCCTCTTGACGGATCTGCGTATCGTCGAGGGGCCCAACGTCGAAATTACGAACCTGCCTAAGAACAACTGTTCTATAAGTTTCACAAGGCCCTGGGCGACACCCAAATCAGGCATGCGCTTGTTATGGCCTCCGGTAGGATGTTGTTGAAAGCGCCCTCTATGTCTAGGGAGGCTACCAGAGAATACTTTTTATCCTCTATTGATTTCTCTATCTCCGAAACTAGTGAATTTAATGCTGTCTCTGTGGATCTACCTTTAGAGAATGCATGTTGTGAATTCGCGAGTAGCGACGGTGTCAAGTTTTCTCTTATAAACGCGTCTGTTAAGCGCTCTAACGTCTTAAATAGAAATGAGGAAAGGCTAATAGGTCTGAAGTCTTTAGGTTTCGTATGCGAGCTTCAACCAGCCTTTGCTATGGAAACCACCCTGACTTCCCTCCACCTTAGGGGGACGTAATTTAGTCATAATGTTGCTCTGAATATGGTTACCAGCCATATTATAATGTTGTCCAATACTTGTTGTAGTTGCGCAGGGATTATCCCATCTGGTCCCGGTGTTTTATATGGTTGGAGGTTTTCTACAGCCCAAGTTATCCTGGCTTCTTTGACAATGTTGAGGATGTCAGAACCTAGTACCGTTCTTTCTTTGGGATTATTTCAAAGAAAAGGTGTACATCGATAAGCCAGCAGCAATTCAAGAGCTAGAGGATGAAATAATTCGGCACATTAACGGCATATAACCTCAATTATGCCTCAGCGTCATCGAAAATTTTGACCATCGGATGGAGGTGTGCCGCCGAGGCCATTATTTATTTGGCCTATATTTTGTTCCATACGTAATTGAGCCACACCAATATTATCATAATAAAGAGAAATGACAATAATTTTCTCAAAAAATTGTATTTTATTCAAAATCAACACCGGCCCTTCAAACTTAACCACCCTTGTGCCATATTGGCACATACAGCACAAACCAATTCCTGCACTTAAGTTAATAATTAAGAATGAATTTAATAATTAAGGAAAATTCATGTACGTAAATATGAGTGTGAAATCAAAAAATTCAATACATCCAATGTATATGCCCCCGATCGTTAGTTTTTTAAATGGGGAAGAGCTATTCGAAATCCCATAAAAAATGCGAATATCAACAAATAAGACGATCTTTGCACCACTGGCAGCGAAGTGTAAATGATAAGTGAAAGCGTATTTCACACCAACCAGCCCACACATCCTAGCCCATGCCTGCTACGTGTGTAAACTTTAAACGATATGTACGTGTAGTTGAATTGCACGATTTACGAGGATTGTGTGTCCTGAGAGTGTATCTGCAATATTTAGCAATTGCAATTCGTTTTCGCACTTTTCTTACCGCTGCTTGTAGCTGCCATCACAGTTATTTGCTCGTCTTTGTCACTTGATGGTGTGTCTGTTGGTCTGGCTGGCTTATGGTTGGCGGTTTGTGTATTTGTGCATGTCCGTTTGTATGTGGATTTGTTTGTTTCCGTTGCTTCCTCTTCAGCTGCTAACACCAGCAACAAAGGCATTACGAGCTACCAGCTGCCAACAGCCAACTGCCAAGAGGCCCCAAATACATTGGCTTCCAATTGTTGTGGTGTGAAATCTTGTGTTTATGTGTTTTGCCAGCTCATTGCAAATGTGTTTGTGTTAGTATTTGTGTTTGGTTGTGGGTGTACGTGTGTTTGTGTTTGTACGTGCCAACAAGTACATCAATTGGCGCGCACAAATGAACGCCGTCGTATTTACTGCGCTGACGATAGCAAGAATAGAGGAGCATTTGTTCCATGCCACCACTGCAACAAAATCATTTGCGATTAGTTTGTATGTTTATAAATGTTCTTGGCAGCCATTGCGATTCGCATTTTGTACATTTTATTTCCATTGTGTTTTCAATTCACTGTTTGTACGCGGATCCCTATTTCCCCATTGCCATCATTGTCGATTTATTTTCATATTTATTCCTCTTGGTTTTTATTTTGCTTTACTTATTTATTTCTGCGTTTTCATTATTTTTTTTTTTCATGCTTGCATGGTTTCACTGCTCCTACTGGAAGAACAAGTCAGTGGTACTACGCCTGCACTCCTTCTGCTGCTGCTAATTTTCTCTTCATCTTGTTATTATTCTTACGTCTCAGCTTCTGGTTCTTTTGCTTCCGTTGTTGCTCAATAAAGGTTCATTTCGTTTAATGACTTGAAATTGATTTTGCTGCTGTTGCATCCCATAAACGTTGGGCCCTGGAAAATTGCCGGTACGTGCTAACTCCTCGCCATTTGTTTTCTCGGGGACAAAGAAAGCACATCTAGCAACTTGGTACCTTGGCGTATACTAAAGCATATGTAAGCTTGTATGTATGTATATATATATAATATATATATATATAGGTATATGTATGGACATATGCATGTACATAAAAATGTTCACTTGCTCTAATGTATCGTGGCTGACTTGATGGGTATCGCACAAATTTTTGATTACCTCTCAGCATTAAGGCGTAATGAAATTTAATTCTTGTGGCACACTTTTAGGCGCAATTAAAAATTTGTGCGAGAGCTGTAAGTTCAGGGAACAACGGAGGCAGCAATTTCTGGCGAACACTTAGCGCAAATGGGAAAGTGAAATTTCTAACTGGTTCATAGGTTGAAGCTCGGTGAACAAACTTGAGTGATGTGGAAAAAGTTCAGTTGTGATATAAAAATTGTATTGTATGTTTAGGCATCGTACTCTTCTGTTTTGAAGACAATTTTTTATTAATGGAATTTTGAAGAAGGCGAAGGGCAATCTGAAAGCGGGCTCAAAACTCAAAATTTTCAATAGATTCAAATTTCTTCGAAAATCTAAATTAATGGACCAAATTAAATTACACGATGCTGCAAAAAAATTGTATGTACTTTAGAGTAGACATTATAGATCTGGTCGAGTGCAACACACATCTAAGTTTGAAATTTTTCATATAGGCCCAAAATTGTTTTAAGGGGGAGGTAGGGTTTAGCGCTAAAAAAAAACACTTTTTTTGTGAATTTTTTACAAAAATATGGCTTAAGATACTTTAATAAAATCGGTTACATGTTATTGTACATCTTTTCAATAAGTTTTTAAAAAATATTAATAATAAAATATTGACAAATAAGCCCATGACAGAGTTTTTTTGGAGATATGTTTTTCGAGAGGTGCTCTGCGGTGCCAATCGGCATTCGTCGTAGAATCATCTGAAACTAAAAAAGTCGAATTTTTCAGTTAAAGTATGACGTAATGCTCCCCCCTACATTATAATAATAAATTTTTTTTTTTTTTCATTTTTGTAGTTTTGGTGGCAAAAAAACGTAAAACGAGCATTTTTGGCGAAAAATTTCGCCATATTTGTAAGTGAAAAACAACCTTAAAAAGCAAAAAATAAAAAAAAACAGTGTAGGGGGGAGGTATTTTTGATTTAGAAAACGTGTGCCAAATTTGAAAAGAATCGGTTGAATAGTTTCGGAGTTGTGATTGGCACCGACTTTTAAGAAGTCGTTTCGGGAAAAACGCGTTTGAAAAAATGACTCTGAGAAATTATCGATGCTCCGCATTCGAGGTAGAGTGCCTACAAAGGCTATAACTTTGAGAGTTCTGCTCCGATCCACTTAAAATTTTGACACAACATTCTTGAAATGATTTACTATAAGATGAGTGAAGAAAAAAAATTTCGATTTTGTGACCCTACCCCCCCCTTAAAAAAATGGTTTTTAGGTTCTACACAAAAACTTAATAGCTTCGCCCGTTTTTTTGTTTTTTTATCCAGGAAAATTTTCATATGTACGCTAGAACAGCTACTGATTTTTGAAATATCCTTTGCGTATACTTTATTTCACGGGTAGAAGATTCCCCTATTATTTACGTGGAAGTTCAACAATTTTTTTGCAAGAAGAATGAATTTGAAAAATAAGCTGTACCCAAAAATATTCAAAAAACACACAATCAAAATAATATTTTATTTCGTCTAGTACGTAAATTAATATTATAGAGTAAATGTAAATATTATAATTAAAACAATTTTTTGAAAATTTAGTGCATTAAAATTGTAAAGTCCGTTCAACATTTAATGGGTGAGAAAAACACCAAAAAACTGTCACGTGCTAATGTCATTTTTGCTAGACAACAGATAAATTTCTTTAAAAATTTAAGCGAAAATAGAGATTTCTCGGTTGTAACTCAAAACTAAATAAAGAAAGCTTGAGACTTAAACACTTGTTTCGAATACTTAAGCCCTTCTCCTTATAAAATAGTTTTAGAATTTTATATCGATCTAAAACGCGCGAATGTATACATTTTTTAATGCAGCAAGTACCGAAATCCCAGTTTTTTTGCAAGAATAAATAAAGATTATTAGGGTATATGGAATGTTTCAAACATGATTTTGCGTTGTACTTGACCAGATCTACAATCATCTTAATAGTAATCGAAACAGGAGTGCATCGATCAACTCACTTCGACTTTTAGCGTTAAAGCGCTACAATGAGTTCTAGCGTGGGCGTCGATCCTGGCATAGTGAATTTCGTGAAGGCTGCTCAAAGCCGACATATCGGGAGAGAGAGCTGTCCTTAGGCAATAGCGAAACGTAAATTTAATATTGCCGAACATTTTGTCTCCAAGAAGATTTGTTCTCGTTCCAAAAAAGGATTCGTGTCGATTAGTGTAAAGAAATGTTGAAGAAATTCAGCTTATTTTTTCGAAATATCTGATCATATCACAACTCTTCTACTAGGGAAACTCAAGAATGCCAGAAGTTTTCGCAGAATTAAGGAAAATCAACCGCCTCACCAAGCCAAATGCAAATATCAAAGATAAAAAACGTTCTTCAGTAAAAGGCGAATGGAGGCAAATTAAAATTTTTACCGGCTCTCAAAATCGTGAAAAATGAAGTAGCGGCTTTCGGACGACGCCACCATTAGCTTCAGTATACCGTAGACTTCTCTTATTTTCCTGTTTTTATAATCTCTAAATTAGATATTTTGATGTTACATCAAATTGATATTATTTGCCAGGAAGTGAATCGTGTTAAAATTTTTGATTTTTCAGAAAAATAACTGGTGCTTCATCGTGTGAAATTTGAATTTTTCATTGAAAAGACGTTAATATTTCAAAATGTCCTCTCAGTACATTTTTAAGTTGACACATTCCGATTTAAATTTATTCAAACTGGGTTTGTCGTAAAAGAGTGTAATATTACAGCACTTTTGCAGATTCGTACAAAGGATATGCCTTATAAAAAGGAAATGTGAAATAAAAGGGGTAAATCTGGATTGTCGGTGTATCTCTGTCGAGGTAGTCGTTTTAAAAATTGTTTATTAAATATAAAAAATAAAAATATGTTAAAGTGGGCTTTACTAATGCGAAGCCAATAAGCTATTCTTAACTTTAAAGGTATATTTAACACTTTTTCGTTTTCTTAATTTGACACAGATAAAATTGATAGTTCTAAAATGACAGCGAGTGGTACAACTGGTTTTAAGGCTGGTAAATCCGGTAACGTCATTTTAAACATAACTACAAATCTACGAGCGCAGATCAACTAACGTACCTAATGCACCGTATTTTTCTCAAATTCTTAACTCAATAAATAAACAGCATCATAATTACACTGAAGATAGTAGTAGATTTTGCGCGTTGTCCTGGCTTAATACCAGATTTTACGACATTCTGTAGAAAACAAATTTTGGACCGGTTTTAGTTTCAGTTCCAATTTTTTTAGTTATTTCACAGAATTGTGCAGCCTATTCTTCAGTTTGTGCACTTCTTTAGTCAACCTTTTGATTTCCTTCAAGTAAAAGAAAATCTACCTGTGGAATGTTTCTCCAAATATTTTAGTACGCCCGTATTCAATCAGCCCATATTCCAATAAATATTTAAATAATGAAATTAATGAAAATTGAAATGAAACAAAATTTTAAAAATTTTCCACAACCCTGACGATTCTCGTTCTGCGAAACAAGGCAACCAACTGTCAAAAACTTTTCATACACATGCAAAAAAAATGTATGCTAGAAAATAATAAGTCTTTCACTTTTCTTCAATACACTATATAACGAATTTTTTATATGGACAAAATGAGAAAGGCAAAAAAAATAACTAAATAAAGTAAAAATTATCAAATGTCAGGTGCAGTTTTCAGCCACTTAAAACCTTCACTTTGAATCAAAGCAAAAAATGGGCAGATCAGATATTATTGTTTTTCGTAAAAACTTCATGCTACTTTAATAGTTCAGTAATAAGTAGCCCTTACTGCAGGTTTCAGAAAAGGCTGTTAATTTTTTTTTTATTCCTTTATAATGTACACTTTTAGATTGCATTTTTAAGAAGAACTCAAGAACTACTATAAAAAGAACATCTCTCTGCATACTTATATATTATCGCTCCTAGTCGGAGAAAAGGCTCTCCAACGATTTCCGTTAGCCGCTATATGTCTAATTTCGTTCTAGGTGGCGTGAGATGAGCTCTTATTTAAGATTGTGCGCATCCAAGTTTGTCGTGGGCGATATATTTTGATAATATAACTGAAGAACGAAATAGTTATGTAAAACCAAGCAAGGCCGATGATTATCGTGGACTTAAAAACAGGCTCTTTCTTTCCACAAATTATAAAACCCGCTTTTAATAAGCCAAGGCCTCTTTACACAGGAGCTCGGGGTAGCTCATGCACTATGTTGTAGCGATCTGCTGCAGTAAGTGATGTTGCAATAATTGGTAACACTAGCCAAAGCTAGTTTTTATTAATCTTTAATTTAAAAAATATATAAATTTTGCCTCCAGTGGATGGCTATTATCATCCAGCATGCTCTTCTCGAACTCTTAGCGATATTCTAACCAAATATTTATTCCAGACACGTTTTGTTTACGGTTTGCTCTACTTTGATATTTGCTTCGAAAATTCAATAGTACAGAACGCAGGAAAAGACAGCAAAAGAACATTTTTCTTCATTACACCATATCATAGAGCGATAATCGAGCCGCAGCACTAAGTTTTTTTGTAAGGCGAAGTCATAGGCGACTTTACTAAAGCAACAACGACATAGGTACATTTTGTTTATGCAATTTGGTAGTTGGATTATCGAAACAACAAAGAAGCACAGCACTTTGACATTCCAATTAGCAAATTACAAAAAAAACAAGCAACAAATCAGCTACTATAGCGAAGTCACCTTATGCGGACTCGTCTTGATCAAACTCTTTGTATTTTTATTCCGCATCAAATTCATCGCAACCTTTTATCTCTGCATAATATTTAATTCTTTTCCATCAATTTTCCTTTATTAGTTCACTTACTCACTCACTCATTCATTTATTCTATTATTTCGAACTTACCATATTTCCACTTCACTCACCAATCCAATGGCTGTCACTGACCCTCCCATCGACTTAATTATTTAAGCACAGCTCCACGTAAAGTTTCCTTCTGCCGGTCCTCTCATCCAATACTGATGAACTGTCAGCTAACTAACCCAGCTGCCTGCTTCAACAAATTCAACTTAACTTTTGCTTGAACGCGCCTTGCTCTAGCCTCAACTTTATAGAATTTGCGGCAAACAGCTGCAACCACTCAACCAATACCCCCAGATACGTTTCAGTTCAGTTGATCAGCATGCCTAGTGGATGAGTCACTTTTGTTGCTTTAAGCAAAGTGTCGGTCATGGCTCTCATTTTTTGTGCACATTTCATCTAGAGGCCTAAGTTTTTTCACAATTTATGAATAATTAATTTCGTCATGACTCGATAATTCGGTCGTAAATATTATTTACACCACTTTTTCTTTCATTTCATTGCCAGAGTACTTAATAAAATAAAAGTGGCATAATTTCATTGCTTTTATTTCAAACTAGGTTTGTGCATGTGCACCAAAAGAGACACAAATTTTATTGGATGGTCGGATTGCCCACGGGCGATAATAAATATTAAATTTCGATCTAAAGAAATACATCTTGCACCTTCATATAAATTCAGAAATATTGACTTAAAAAATATTCACACTAATATATGTATGTATATTGCATATTTCGTCCTAACAGTCGTCCCGCGGGAGGGAAACGGAGCTGGGGTGGGGTTTTTAGTGGGTGAGTCGAAAGACAAGTCTCACACTTTTCGCCTTGCAAGCTTTTTGCCACCTCCATAAAAAAAAAAAAAAAAAAAAATACATATATATGTGTGTGTATATATGAATATAAGAACCTATCAATTTACTCGTAGAGCTCAGTATACATCAGTCCGAAGTGAGTTACGGCCTCTAGATTTTGGAAGACGGTCATATTTTCCGATAAGTGTAAATGTAATACGCTTGACTTTGGCAGCATGAATTACCTTTGCCGAGAGAAGAATACAAAGCTAAGTAAATTATGGTAGTGATAAGTAATGGTTTGGGGCTGTATGCCCACAACAGGTGTAGAGAACTTAGTACTTATTATTATGTAACTTGATGTTTTTAAAAATAATTTGATGCAAAGTCCCGAGAAACTTAGTAAAAACTATAGTTCCGATTCTATAAAGTGGGGCTTGACTTTTTCGCTTTTCCTTTGAGCTTGGGAAATATTGTGATTTAAATTTACTCTATAAATAAATGTACTCTATAAAGTAAGCTCTGATCCACAGTACACATATAAGCTAACGATATATTTACACAGAATTCAACAAAATGGCTATGGTAACCCAACACGGCACACGCGCAACCAAAAAGTTGTTGAAGAAAATCCAAAGCAGGGACTTCCGCTCCCGTTGTAATCGCCTAATCAGCCGAATACCTTTTACGTTGGAAGCTCACGCACATAGCTTTTATACTTAGTTTTAAAATTAAGACAATTTGTAAAAGACTCAGCAACGAATAAATACCGGCATCGGAGTAATTTTTTTTAACCCTGTAGGCGGGTTGTGTAACTTATATAAAATGCTCAGAATGAGGAGAAAAGTCGATTTAGCCATGTATGTCCGTCTGGTACGCTTATAACTCCTTGTCCAAGGCAAGTGAGTATTGAGAATGGGCCAAATCGAAACAATAGCTCAACTCGTCTGCCATATAAAGACAATTTTCAATAAAGCAAATCACGTGATTTCTCTGTTATAAATAATGCAAAATTATTCTAATTTGGTGCAAATGATGAGCCCAAAACAAACGCGGCACAGGAAAATCTTTGAAAAACGAGCTATGTCACCTAAACTTTTGTGTAAAAGTATCTCGGGAACCATCTCCTTTAGATCTGCCATAACTATTGAGATCGAATAAAAACCACGCCAACTTTCTATACGTCAACACCAAATTACCGTCCATCTCTCTGATGTTTAATTTTCAATTTCTATGAGTTTATGTGATTCTAAAAATTAACAGCCTGCCCAAATTAAAATCTTACTAAAATCTGTCCGGTTATACAAACTCCGACCAAGACCGAAATTAGCATTGTTTTCTTATTAGCATTCTTTCATTTATTGCAAAAGTATGCCTAAATATGATTATAAATGTAACTCAAATTTTATATTTCTTTGTTAAACGTTTATATATTTCATCAGCTTGTTGCTACCTAATAATTAACAATGAAGTATTACGGGCAGCCGATGATGATTGGCGCGAATTATTTCACATAAATTTTGCTAGTCGAGAATTGACTTCTAACACTGTTATTCAGATATTTATGGTGGTGCAGCGTTTCCTTTTTTGAGGCAAATGCTTTCAGCTGTCTTTTGCATTCAGTCGTCACAGTTAATAAAGGAAGAATATTTTCAAAAATCAATTTTAATAAAACAATATCAGAAATAAATTAGAATTTGCAACACTCTTTGTTATCTTAATATCTAAAAACGCCTTAAAAAAAATGCTTTAGATTGTAAAAACTTCAAGTAACGAACCAAACGTATAAAAAAAATTAAGAAAGCAATTTAAGAAAATTTACTTTTATTTATTGTAACTGGCTTTCATAAAAACAAAATGTGAGGTAATTGGAAAATTCTAGCTTATGAAGCATTTTTATCATTATTATTATTTTTAGTTCAGTAAAACTTAAACTTTGAAGGTTTTTGCTGAAGTAGTTAATTTAATTATATAATTTAATGTCGCCGCCAAAAAGCAGATGGTTTTTTATGAGGAGCTTTTTCATGGCTTGCCAATGGTTTGCAATTGTGCCCTACCTATTTGGCTACGGCGGCCACCATGCAGCGGAGGATATACCTACTTGTATTCTTGACAAGCCATGGCTTTCGCCAGTGTGCTTCGAAAATAAGCCGTAATTTAAAAACAGGCTCAAAGTTGCTCGATCATCCAGATCATATAATAATATAATTTGGCGCCCTATCACATAATCAAAACGGTAACTCAAATTGTATTGGTAATTGTATTCGATTTAAACCAGATATCAGGACCGCAATTCATACTCCAATTATACAGGGTGGGCCATATAGCGTTTGTTTTTTGAACCACCTATTTTTTTGAGAATGGTAACACAAATGACATGTCGAATTTGTTCATAATTTACTGAAAGTTTTGACATTTACGAAATGGGACGCTATACGCTTGAACAAAATTGGGAAATATTGAAAACCTATTTCCAAAGTGGTGAGTCTTCTACTCAAACTGTGAGAAATTTGAAAAAAAATCCAAACAAACGTTTTGTCAACAAGACAGTTTGTGGATCAATTTGTTAATCGTGCTCGTGAAAGTGGATCCTTAATGGATAAAACAACATGTGAACGTGCTCCTATAGTGCGTACACCTGAAAACATTGCTGCTGTAGCCGGAAATGTGCGTGAACATCCAACAACCTCAACTCATCATCGCTCTCAAGAATTGAACATTTCACGCATTTCTTTGAGGAGAATTTTGCATAAAGATCTCGGTATAAAGACTTACAAAGTTCAATTGGTGCAAGAACTGAAGCCTAATGACCATCCAATGCGTTTTCGGTTCGCTCAACGGGCAGAAAATCGTTTGACCGAAGATGAGCATTTTTACCGAAAAATCATCTTTTCTGATGAAGCTCATTTTCACATCGGTTTAAGTCCGTTGGACTATTTTTTGATGCTTTAAAACACGAAATCGAAGTTGCCATTCATGAAATTGGAGCCCAAACAATCGAAAATGTGCTTAAAAATTGGGTTGATCGAATGGCCTACTGTAAAACCAGTCGTGGCAGTCATTTGAACGATATTATTTTTCATTCAATCTTCAAAATAAAAACAAAATTCTGAAAAAATATTGATTAGTTTTTTCTTTATAGCATATATAGGGTGTTTTTTCAGAGAGGCTACCGATATAGATAACTAAGGTTTGACAGTTGAGAATGGCAAACGGCGTTGACTAAGCTGCTAAATTGTGGAACTTTACTTTGAAAAAATTAATATGTTTTTAGAGCACTGGCGGCATCAGAGGTCTTTATTTATTTTGAAATGTGGAAGGAGCTGCCGTTACGGCGAAAGCCACCATTGACACCATAGGTACGATCTGATTCATTGGAAAGTAGTCAAAAATTGGGCTGACCGAATGATCATAGCCGAATGATCTCGTAGCCACGGACTTGTGCCGGATATCATATTCCCGAAATAACTCCCATGAAATTATCTACCAGATTATATTAAAAAAATACATTCTAACAATATTTCGGTTTTGTATTATCATTTTAAGTTCTCAACCTTTTAAAAAAGCACCCGATATTTGTAACGATAGCTGCTTTAACTGAAAAGCTTAATGCGTTATAAGCACTCTGTGGACGGGTCTCAAAGCCCATATAAAAACCAAATGGTAGATAACAATTTTTGCTAACAGAGGTCGACCCTTGGCAGGCAGTGGGCACGTCAAAAACTATTAAGTCAATTTATTTGTAGGGCAAGTTGAGGGAGAACATCGGCCAATGTTTTTTTTTCTTAATTTATACTAAAAGTAATTAATTAAAATTTCGATGAAATGGAACTCTTTTATTGCTCTCCGAGGTGGGCCCTGTTCGAGCATTTGCAAACTTTTGCCTTGAAAAGAGTCTCATAAAAATCATGTACCACCCGGAGACGTCAAAAAATTCTATCTAATTCATTCAAAGGGAAGCTCGGCCAACTTTTTTTTAGAGTTTATATCAAAACTAATTATTTAAAATTGAAACAAAACGAAACTCTTTTGCTGACCCCCCTCCCCAATAGCCAATTTATTTGCTACACGATGTCTTATCCGTCAGACTTCATTTCAATTCAGCCAAATGCATGAGTTGAAAACTTGAAATTACGCACAAACAGACTACTAACCAAGATAAATAGGAAGCTCGCGAAAAGTAAACAAACTCACTCGTATTTCACGCTTTTCATACGTACTTATGAACGCATATACATACTTACATAAGCACAAAAATAATAGAAGGAACAGGAATTGCACTTACTTATTGGCTTGGTTGCTAATAATCCTACACATAAAACGATTATCCAAAAGTTATACATTTTCTGTTTGTTGTTTCGGTAGCGGGTCGGTGGAAACGGTTTGCTAAGGTGTTGATTGGTGCTGAAACTGGTGCACTGCACAAAGTAACTTAATTCCTTTGCGTGGGAATTTCACTTCAAAATATTTTATAAAAATAATTTAGTTGTTAAAACTTTTTGGATTTTTGGGTTGGTTGGGATATTGGTTGATTATCTTCACAATATTTGATTCACAATTTCTTTTTTGTTAAGGGTGGGATCGCATTAGCAAAAACCATTTAGGAATAAATATTTTTCCCGAGATTTGTGATTAAAAGATTGTGTTTTTTTATTTTGTAGGCATGTTTTTAAAACGTGCTAGGCAAAAACTAATCAAAACGCGTTTCGATTTACAAAAACTGTGGAACTACAGGGGTTGTGCTGCTAAGTCGATGGGAATTCATCCATCTTTCTTTTGATATTACATTTTTCAATATGATTTACGATTCCTCGTTGAATTTGGGCATGAAATAATCATCACTGTTTAAGGTCATTATTTTCACTATAAATCATATATTGATTTCTTTTTTTCTTCGTATACAAATGTTCACATATAAATGCTACTCAAACATTAAAATCGTGTGATAAAAACCTTTTCAATTCTATTTGGACAACAATTAGTACGACAATTTACCACTCGTTCACTAATTTATAATATTTATTTTGTTAAGGTAAAATTCAAATTGTTTCACTTTTCGCCCTTCACTAGGGGCTCTTTGAGGGTACCAGTGCTTTATGTAACGCGTAACTAATTGAGCCACGGGAGGGGTTTACCACTTAATTCACAATTCAACACTTCCTTTGTACACACACACAGATGCACACACACGCAAAAGGGAGGCGTGTACACTGCACTCGATTTTTGGGGCGCCACTCAAGCGTTTTGCCTAATTTCCCCACTTGACGCCATTAACCAAACCAACTGCGTAAAAAATACAAAAACCGCCGTTTACCGACAGCAACAGCAGGAAGAAAGCATTACAAATATATCAATAAAACACACAACCGCGACAGAGGCGAAGGCGCGGATAAATCGTGGCGTAAAATTTTCTCTTCCGGATAAGTCGCTTATTTCCGTCGAATTCAATTGACTAGCGCGATAATCAGTAAATCGAAAGTAAACTTTAAAGTGACAGGTAAATGCGCCTTGCAACACACCGCCCACCACGGCGACAGACACCCACCGTCAGTGGCACAATAGATATTTCGAGAATGAATTTCGCGGTTTGCGGTTAAGGAGCGTTTTAATCTAGCGCTAATCGTGGTTTTACCGTCGCTTTCCTAATGCTTCACTTTACCTCTGCACTCGAAGCTTTTAACTCGCTCTGTTCATATGTATGTATGTGTGTATAGAGGTACCGATGTTGCTGTTGCTATTGCAAATGTCACTCACCACTTTCACTGCTCTTCACTCAATGGGTTTGTCTAGATTATTAGCACGCGCGCACTTGTTGTGCCCATCTGAAGCGTTTACCCTAGACTGACGGTCGCAAGAACCGTTTCGAAACAACGCTACCAGCCATGGGCATGCAACACTTTCTGTTACGCCAACACCAGCAGCAGCAACACCAACACAAAGATCTGCCATCGAAGGATAGCAGTGACGGCCACCACCCACTTCAAAATATGCGGGAGTTGCACTGCGTCGCTCTCTACGCACCACATTCAAATTTTCAGACGAGCGCATAAGAGCACACAGAAACACATCGAAGAGCCTGCGAGAGAGTCGTTAAAATTTTTGGGACAAATGCCCCGTTGTTGGCCAGCATTAGGAGCTTTCATTTCTTGCACGAAAAAGCTTACGATGGTAAGCATTTGTTGCTTCCTTATCAATGCAGTTTCACTGCGAATGAGCGTTGAAGGAGATACTTTGTTGCTTATATCTTTAGGCCTTTTCGCTACTTTCGACATCCGCCTGCTGGTAGAAACTTACCTTGAGCAAGTCTTGCATTTTGTTCTTATCTGTGAAGTTTCGCAAGGTCAAACTTTAAGCGAAAAATCGAACATACATATTTTTTATTCTGCTTATACGTAAGGGTGCGTATGTATGTAATTGCTAATGAAAAGAGAAGTTCAGTGCAAAGGGTTTTCATATAAAAACTACATAAGCCCTTCCTCAACAAATACTGTTTTCAAAGAACATTTTATGCAGAACATACATACAAAATAGTTGTAAACCGAAACTCCGTTCCTTTATAAAGTTTATGTATGTGAAAGTATGTATGTAAATACTACTTAAAACTAAATTTTTTCTGCGTGTCTTGTACGCAATCATACACCGTCTTTCCTTTTGTGAATTATTCTAATGCCAACGAATCCTTACGAGTTTGATTTCATTTGGAGTTGTTTTGCGTCGATTTATTTCCAAAAATCTTAAACTCCAATTATCGTCCAGACGCACAAACATAATCGGCGGCCCAGTACAAAGCGTCGAAGTGATGCGTTATAAGTCCGTCGTGCCCAGTTTTGTGTGAAAAATATGATCAACAAAATTGTTCAAAGATGGGTCCGTTGAGACCCTAATTTGTAAATAACATAAATACACAACAGAGAGAAAGATTAAAACCCTGTAAACTAAATAGGACAGGTTCGCTATGTCGTCCAGAAAACCTGTTCCCTTATTTGTCTATGCATCGGATGGGAAAACACAATATTTCGTGTTTTCAAAATAACTTTCATAAATTTTATGAAAGAACATAACTTCATTTCTTTGAGCAAATAAACCATTTTTCAAAAAACAAAAAAAGACGATAGCGATAACTTAGCTGTGTAGCATTGAATATTCATCTAAAATTTCGTTCACTCAGAAATGACTAATAGAGGAATTAAACATCGGCATATAACTATAAGTACGATTCCTTTCTTTCAACCCTTCAACAGAAAACCAAGTTTAAAAAGCAAAACGCAAAGAAGAAAGCCCATTAGTTAGCCTCGGGTTTGAGGTCACTATAGAAGTGAAACACAAAATCTGTGGTCGTGTGCTATAACATAGCAGTTTAAGTAAACTTAAAATAAAACTGAAGTTGTTTTTTTTAATAAATTTCCAAATACCAAATTTCGTTCGCATAATTTTCCATATATTATCGTTATTTCTTATTCCAATTTATAGAAAAAATTAATATTAAGATTGTTTACTGGAACAGCTGGCATAAAAATTATACATACTTTCATTTCGACTTCAGGAAGACTACACCCAGATAGATTAGAGTGGAAGGAATAGAGAGACAGTAGGGATGGTAAGACGGAGAAATTGGTTGGAGGTCACTCTTCCATGAATCTTTTGGATTTATTGATGCATCTAAGGAAGAGGAAGAGTACGAACATTATCCATGTCCAGAACATCGCACCGCAACAGCATAAGTCTGATTCTAGAGAACGCCCAACAGTTATAGCAGTGACCTCATTTTCACGACAAGACAGGCATATTGGGTCGTTAATGACTCCCATGGTAACCATATGCCGACCACAGGAGTTGTGCCGTGTGATTACACTTATCAGTACTCTCAGGCAGTGATGGTAAATGTAGGGGAAATTCCCTACATGTAGGGATTTTTGTCGAAAAATGTGGGTGTAAGGAAAAGAAGGGCAGATTTTGTTAAATTCTGTAAATGTAAGGAATTTTCAAGAAGGACAGAAAAAAATTTTAAATAGCGTGAAAAATTTGAAAAGTTCATTTAAAATAAAAATCCGCAGTAAGATTTCATGCCAGACTTTTTTTCTTTATTGCAGAATACTTTTAAAAGCATTAATACGGCAACATTGGCGTTTTTTTCTTCTTTCTGGTGCTTTTCACTTTTGAAGTAAGTTTGCAAATAATTTAGTTGTAGCTTTTTTATATTTAAAATGCATATATACATACTTATATATGAGTTCCCCCTCTTCGACTGACTCTTCGGAGGAGCACCAGAAAAAACAATGCAAGTATCGGAAACAAAAGTTCAATAACAAGTGGCTTGACGACGACAATTTTAGTGGCTGGTTGGTTGGAAGCTGTGGCTAACGATCCATTCAAATGAAAATGCGCTGCGTGCAACAACTGCGACATTAAAAGAAACCGTGCCGGATTCTGAAAAAATAAAAACTCTGCCTTGCTTTAAACACAACTGAGTGTAATGAAAAAGTCTAATTTTTAGTATTTTTGCTGAATTTTTCTTTACATTTGTGTTTATAATGTAATAAATATGTGTACTTATATATATTTGAAACAAAATTTGTTTTTATTATAAAGTGTCAAAATAGCACCAAGTCCAAAACTTAAGCAAATAATTCAATTTTGACGTTGCAAGTGCCTCATTATAGTGTAAACACAGGAGAAAAAATGTAGGGAATTGTATAGGGAAAATTTTTTGTAAACGTAGGGAAAAGTAGGGAATTTTTTTGGGCTCTGTAGGGATTTTTCAAAAAATCATTTACCATCACTGCTCTCAGGTCCTTTCTGCTAAGTTTTAACACTTGTGAACTAGACAGCTGCAATATATAAACAGACAAGCACGTTAGGGTAAAATAAGGACTTCCATCACCGAAAATCATATTTTTTAGTTTGTAAAAAAATTATTCCAAAAAAAAAACCAAATTGGTACAAAGCAAGGCGCATTCATTAAAGGTAGTGTCACTAGATCAACAACAATGTATTGTACGCTTTATTGACAAATTAGAAAACAAAGAATGAATTCGCCTTCTTTTATTCTGAGCTGATAACCACATGGACACGGCGAAAGAAAAAAAAAATCAAGTCAACTGATTTACCGATTCCGCCTTTAATAGATTCGCCTTCTACAAAAGTATGTGCAACAGAAAAACTAGTCGCACAAAAGCTAGCGTAGCTCCCTTAATCAAAACTGTGAAATAAAAAATAATGCCTAATTAAAGAGGTTAGACATTATCGATGTTTTTGCGTGATTGAATTTTAGTAACGAGAATTAGTGTAAGAACGAGGAATAATGAAACGAGTCAATCGCGAGTTAATTTTGCGCAAAAATCAGGAAAATGCTACCTTGTCCCATAATGGCATCGTTAAAAAACTAAAATTTTCGCAGTCAATCGTTATTTTTAAAACAAAAAAGGGGATTTGTATCCCAATTCAAGGCAAAGGAATTGTTATCAACCTTTAAGAGAAATCCTGGACTTGGTAGGAGATGTCAACAAAAAAGTGAAGATGTCTTCATTATATGCGCAAAATGTACGCAAATTATTAGGACTCGTACAAGCGTAATGCAGTTTCCAATCGCAACGGTAAGCAAAGATTTTTAGCGAAGCAACTTACTTGGAAAATATATAATAATCTTATTCACTAATTTGGCTTTATTTTTGTGGATTACGAATCGTAAGCAAAAGCAGATTTTCAACAAATCCGATGTAGCGAATTTTACACTGTAACTGAAAGAGTCAATGTTACAGTTAAATGTCAGATTAAAAAACTTAATTATTTTCCAAAGAATTTATGTTAAACAGTCTTTGCAGAAGTGACTGTTATTTTTATGCTACAAAACAAGGATCCTGTGCTGGGCTTGCCTGAAGTAGCGACTTGCTATTATGGAAAAATTGTTTGAACGTGGTAAAGTGATGACTTAAAAGGAGATTATGAAAAAAGATGAGCTGGAACTAAACCTTCGGTAAAAAATAATTTGCTATATGAAATTCGAGGAAAGACTAGAAATAGTCTTCAAAGCCATTGAATTCTCCCGAAAAGATACACAGCCGATTATACACAGCATTGAATAACCATAGCAACTTTTGAAAATTTATTTAATTTAATAATTGTTGACGAAACATAGCTCACTCTATAAAAAACCATATAAATACAAGTTTCAAGCTTTTTAGATTTTAAAAAACTATGCAACACATTTTCATCAAAATTTTACACTTCGAATCTCTGGAAAATTTACGGATATACAATTTTACATTTCATTAAAGTTTATTATAATAAAATGCAAATTTCAAACAGCTCGAAGATCGCTTTTATTTTTGACGTTTTTTTATTGCTGGCGATCTTGTGCATTTTCTCCATAGGAGTATAATGAAATACTCGACATTTTTATAATTATATATATTAATATTCCAGCAACTCTTCTCATTGCAACTTGCACGAATGAAAAATCATTTACATTACTTCGCTGGCTCACAACATATTTTAAACTATGATGTATGACTAAATGTCACTATTTGTGCCATTGTGATTTGAAAAACATTTTTTAGTTAAAAAATATATTTTTTTGTTATACATTTTTGTTTAATTCTATTATTAATTTTTAAGAACATTAAACGTGGTTTTTATCATTTTTTCAATTTTATGAATAAATTATAATTATTAGAAAACCTATGCATACGTATTTACTTATTTTATATATTTATATATATGAGAGGAATTTAAAAGAGATAATTTTATAAAAAACCCCTGATAGCGCGCCTGGCACCTGTTATAACTAAACGGTATTATCTTTAAAAAGCATCATTGAATTATAAAGGCGTAAAGAACTTACAGCAAACATAAAATTGTTAATTGCCAGCAGCATTTTAAATCCGTCCACCAAAAGTTGAAAAAAATTGCAATCATTACCATCAATCATCCGAAAATTGCCTAGGTACGTAAATGTAATCAATAACCGAAATTAGATTACTACTGTAAAAATTCAAGCATTTTCGCTTCCAGCAACTCATAAACGCAATATTTATAAAGGCAGTTCATATAGTATTTAGTAGCGGTGGAACCAGCAACTAGTAAGAGCTGCCTGGGCTTTTGAGTAGCAAAGGAGTTGCTCGAGCTCTACTCACTTTTTCATGCCAAACTTTTTACTCTCACATTTCGTTTGCTATACCATGTATACTCTTTCATAAAATAATGCTCTTTCAACCGTTTCGCTCACGTCGTTTTTGAATCATCAGAAATTGCTCCGAGCACCGTGTGCTGGGTATACAGCCATGCGTGTTAACCTGTTGAAGCAACAGGCTGCTTTTAGCTCAGTCTTTGGAAACATTTTCCTTTATAATATCCGACAACAAGCTTTCACACCGACCAGCCCACCCACCAACCACCTGCACCAGGAAATCAGTCGTTGTTTTGTGTTATTCTTGGCGATTCGTTTGGCTCATTGGCATTGCTGCACATTAATCTAGCTACAGTACGATGCCTGCGGTTGTTTCAGCAAGTGTAAAAATGTGTTGGGAGTCGTGGCAAAGGTAGTAGCCAAATTGATTGTTATGCACATATAAGACGCGCTAAGAACGCCCTAAGCAAGCCAAACAGTTGTGGGTGGGTTGAAGTTACGAAAATTAAAAGTGAAAATTAATGTTTATTAATAGACCTTTTTAATTCACTACAAAATAATGAGTTTGAAGATTGGGGTGGCCCATTTTTAAATCCGCGTAACGACTATTTCGATTAATCAGCTTGACAGCAGTTTTTGACATTTGTTTTCACGAAAGCTTCATCAGTTGCCCAGCTCTGAAATACATTTGTAGCACGACCATCTTTTACTGGTAACGATCATTTGATGATTTTCAAAAAGATTTAAGGTGTACTACACAAATCTAAGAAAATAACTCAAAATATTTTCAATTAGAGAGCTCCTGCGAAAATACTTTTAGGATTAATCTGCCCATAAAAAACTTAAGTATTTCATTAATATTCGATAATGTAACGGTGAATGCAACGTACTTATAATGACCTAAAAATTTGTTTTACAAAGTACCGACCTTCTTGAAGTTCCGAGCTCGAAAATTCTCACAAGTTATTTCATATTAACGCCCTTTTTCACCATTTTTGAACATCTTGGACAACATGGAGTTCGAACACAGAATAACTGCTCTAATCTAAAAAAACAATCTCGGACAAGGCTACCTTGTAAACGGGCAACAAATACAATGCAGTGATTAGCGCCAGTCATCATAACTACGCTTTTATGCGGCAAGCTGTAGGAACATTTCAAATCTAGGTAATAATTAAATAATTTTAACTCTTACAATTTAACTTATCAATTTTCCTAATCAACCACCGTGGACACTTATCACTTCTAACATAGGCACTTCTTAATATCAGTTCGTCAAGTCCAATGCCAATCCTAAATCATTTTACTCTAAACATCGAAAAATTAAAGAAGATCACCCAAATCATACCTTCATTTATACGGATGGCTCCAAAGAAAAAGATTCTACCAGCTTAAGCATAACATCCATAAGGTGTGTCAAAAAAATGTCACACCCTCCAGATGCCAATTCATGTAATAGTTAAAACACCGAAAAGCTGAATATTTAGTGATAATTATGTACCCTTAATTTAACTACCACTAAAAAGTTAGAGGTAATGCAATTTAGTGGTAGTGCAAAATGCCCAACCTTTTTTACATTTCACAAAACTTTAAAATATTAGATATAATATAATAGTAATTGTCTCTGCTCCGGGCAGCTTCAACCAACTGCCCAATAGTCCTTAATCCTGTCCACTCTCTTATGTTACGTAGCCAAGATATTTGCTTCCTTCCAATTCCTCGATTGCCTTCGATTTTACCTTGCACAATCAGTTGCAGCAACTCATATTTAGGGTCATGCAAAATATAACCAAAATGTGCGACTTTGCGGCGCTTTATCGTTTATAACAGCTCTCTATCCTGTCCACGATATTTTCATCATCCGCCGATAGCACCACATCTCAAAGGCCTCTAATTGATTCATACTCTTAACCTTTAGTGTCCATGTTTCCACACCGTACAACAAGACAGACCAAACGTAACATTTAAGGTACCAAAAACGTAATTTCATGTTCAAGCTTTTATTGGAAAGAACTTTCCTTTAATTGAAGAAAGCTTCCCTCGCTGCTTCAATCCGGCAGCAAATTTCTCTGTCATTTGTCCATGTTTCGCTAAGCCAACTTCCTAGGAACTTAAATCGGGATACTCTTTGGATGTCATATACATAAATATTTTAATTGGTGATTTGTTGAGAGTTTTTTGAAGCAAACATGAATTTATTTTTATGGGTATTAATACTTAGGCCGTATTGCAGACTTTTTCCGCTGACTTCTTTAGGAAGATATTGCAGGTCATTAATTTTGTCAGCCAATATTGTGGTGTCATCAGCAAATCTTATGTTATTTATTATTTCGCCGTTGCCTTTTATTCCTAAGTTGACTGATGTCAAAACTTTTTCAAATATATTTTCCGAGTATAAATTGAAGAGCATTGATTGAAATATCACTCGTCACATCATTTTGTAGTCTCACGCAGTTTGGCTCCAATACAAGCTGGAAATGCAAAGCTATCGCTTTCGGCAACATTTTCTTAATCCTAGTCTTCCATCCTTTTGGAGAGTTAAGGAATTCGTTTTGAGTAGTAATCTATAGTATTATATATCTACATATCTCCGAATCAGATGATTAAGCTTTTTTTGCACATGATTCTTAATTTAAACTTTAACTTAATTAACTTATTTTTTGTTCGGAAATTATTGTATTGACCTGTTATAAATTCTTCAAGAGCCGTGTTAGCAAAACCGGGATTTAACTTAGTTTTCGTAAAAACTCAGATATTGTTTTTTAACCTTGTTTTAAATTTGTTCGAAAAATAAATTTCTTTTATTGCATACTCGTATTTGGAAGAATTTTATACAAAATAAGTAAAAACCAATTTTGACCATAATTGTCGCTTACGCCCTTTTTGGGTGTTTCACCGAACTCCGCCTTCTATGTGTGGCGTGCGTATTGATGTTGTATTAAGCTGATCCCAAACGACAGTAATTTTTTATAAGGAGCTTTCTCATGGCAAAATTTCGTTCAGAGGTTTGCCATTATCGCTCGAGGGACGACCGCTACCAGAAAAAACTTTTTCTATCAGTTTGAATGATAATTCCACACCAAGCCATTCGGCTATGGCGGCCGCCTATTAAAAAAAAAGTACTGTAAGGTCTTGTTTTACGCGGTAGATACGTTCTACAGAAAAGTGCATATAAAAAGTTCGCATTAAGAAAGACTTTACTTGTCTTGAAAAAGTAGGGATACGTTCCATAATTTTCTATAATCGCACAAAACCAAAACAACGAGTTAAAATTAACTTAAAACCGCAGAAAAAAGTTTGCAAAAATTAAAATAAATAGGCTGCTTAATAAATGATTTCTAATGTCTAAAAGAAAGTCATATAAAAGCTTAAAATAAACTTATACACTTAATTCATTTTATTTTATTGAAAAGTAATATAATTTTAAATTTTTTATCGTTATCGCAATCTGATAATGACGAAGTGGTTCATTTTTATCACCTTTATCATCTGAAGACATTGATGGATTTTCATAAACTTTATTCTCGTTTTGCATAGCTCTTTCCTTTCTGACACTGTAATCAGTAATTATACTTTGCGATGATGTTTATATTTATTTTTTATGTAGCTCACGATATCCAGACGCCCAGTTCTGCAGCTCACGTACTTATTTAAAGACTCGTTCAGAATAGGGGTAATTAATAAGAAAATGATTTTCTAATGTATTGCAAAGTTAAAGGCCTTCTCAAATTAATTGTGTAGTGAGGGGGGATCCCCAAATTGCAAAAGCTCACTCTAAAAACAAATCATTGACATCTGGATGTGAAGAGTAGATCTAATTGTCCTTTACATCAATAAACGTTATATGTCAGTCGAACAAATGGTCTGAGTTTTGAGCATTCCGCGATTTTTGGAGACTGTCTATACGCGGGCTGCCTAAACAAGCACAACCGCACAACTTGAAAATCGCATAAAAATAATCCGCATAAAAAGAGGTCTCACAGTATACGGTAGCATGATTTTCTCACGAGTATCATCGCACTTAGAAACATATCCTACGAATCTAAACCATAAAGCTCTTTATGCTTTCTAAGATAAGTTGAGTTTAGACTAGCATGAAGCAGGTACTATACCAGTACGCAGGTTGGCCAAAATTACGTAAAATTAAATTTAAGAAGAATTATGTCTAGAAAAGGATACTACATCCAAAAAACCTTCCGCACAAACAGATATGAATGGCTTATCTCCAATTCTTTTTAGAAACTTTCATGCTATCATTAAGCCTTAATGCTAATTTTCAGCTTATCGCTTTTATCGAGAACATTTATAAATTAATACAAAAAAACAAATATTACTCCAATTTTTAAAAGTCGTATCAAAAATGACATTCCGAATTATAGGTTCTTTGCTATAGATCCATTCACAATGATTGCCAAATTGTTTGAAGCCCTTATTGAGGATAAAATGGCTTTGGAAGTTCGAAATTGCATATCCCCGAACGGATTCATTAAAGAGATATCCACTGTGTCTAATCTCCCATTTTTACGGATGCCTGTCATACGAGGTTTGCGGCTGGGCATCAAACTGATGCAGTTTCCCGTGATTTTGCTAAAGCATTTAATAGAGTGTGTCATAAAATTCTGCTCAGCAACTACCTTGTCCATATTTGCACTCTAATTTCCTGGAGTGGATTTTGGATATTATTTAAGTGAGAGGTACTATTTAGTGGTTCTCGACAGCACGCCCTCTCGCTCTTTTCTTTCTATACGGGCCATTATTATTTATCATATTTATTACTGATTAATTATTAATGATATTAGCTTCTGTTGCGTCCTACGTTCAAGAATTCTCTTCTTGAAGGTAACTCTGAGTAGCACAACTGATTCTCTCCACTTCAATCGAATCTCAACAGGATTCAAGTTTGTTTTTTAACTTTTTCTTAACTATGGTAAATGTCCTCATCGTTTTCTTAACTTAATACTTGAAGTACAACCTATAAATTTTTCCCGTTCTTTGAAGTTTGCTGCCAAGGTTAAAGATTTAGGTGTAGATTCGTAGATTCGTCAAAACACAAGTTTACATTCTATATAAATTATATGGTGGCAAACTCCTTCTTCTCTTAATAAGCGCGATAACCGCTTACCCGATTTTGGCCGAGTTTAACAAAGCGCGCCAGTCGTTTCTTTCTCGTGCTAACCGGCGCCAATTGGACACACCAAGTGAAGCAAAGTCCTTCTCCACCTGATCTTTCCAACGCAGAGGAGGCCTTCCTCTTCCTCTACTACCGCCAGCTGGGACCTCATCGAATACTTTCAGAGCTGGAGCGCTTGTATCCATTCGGACGACATGACCCAGCTGACGTAGCCGCTGGATCTTTATTCGCTGCGCTATGTCTATGTCGTCGTAAAGCTCATATAGCTCATCGGCAAATTCCTACTCCATATTAAAATTGTGCATCGGAACCGTTCATATTTTTTGTACCCGTATATACATTGACGGCCGCCATAGCCGAAAGGGTTGGTGCGTGACTACCATTCGGAATTCACAGAGAGAACGTAGCTTCGAATATCGGTGAAACACCAGATTAAGAGAAACATTTTTCTAATAGCGGTCCCTCCATTTGCGGAACAACATCAAGACGCACACCACAAATAGGAGGAGGAGCTCGGCCAAACACCCAAAAAGGGTGTACGCGCCAATTATATAATATATATATATATATATATACATAAGAAGTTATTTATTGTTTTTGTTAGATCTCTTTGGTAAATTCTAATATAAATAGAATAAAGCGCAAAGGACTTTCATCACATTTGCATTGGGATCGTATAATTTTTCATAGCCTTTGCATTTGCCTCTTAAGTTTATAAACACTTCAGAATAGAAGAATATATATCGCCTGTTCATTTATTCTAAAATTTCTAACTGGAGCTATAGATTTTCCTGGTATTCTAAGTAGGAAAACTCTAATATCCCAACTAGGAATTTGCTTCACATTGACTTACTTTACTTATTTATAAATAAATTCAAAACGTACAGCACAAAAAGGTATATCAAATAAATTTGCTTACAAACATTAGAGCCTTAATAATCAAAAATGTTTTCTATCTCTACTCTTCCATCAGTTTTCAAGCCACTGTTGTATGCATGAAGATATATGTATGTATGTCCTCCGCATTCCATTAAGCAGTTTTTGCGATTCCAGCCAATTGAAAATCATCCATTGAGCCGTATTGCAAGATTGACATAAAATTTATACTCGTACAGGTATGTGTATGCACCTTCATTGACTTTTCCCATGGTATTACAAATGAAAGATGAAGCACGTCTACATTGTTGATATATTCATGTTGGTGCAAAAATGTCATTGGTTTTTGGTAATGGTGTCGCTTAGAGCCGATCACGCTGATTAGGTCTCCGTAGGAGAGTTTTTCATGAAATCCTTAAATTCCAATATACCTGCAAACTCATAGATTCGAGTTTGGGGCGGCTAGTGGCGTTAGAGCGTGCCTATTGCACCGCTTACATTTTGGTTGGTATTGCTGAAGAGTAACGAGTGCAAGTACTTCATATAGCTGTAGTTACATATATGCATATTTATTTCATTTTATTATATTTATTTTATTTTATTATATTTATGTTTTGACTGCCAATCAGTTGCCCTAGAGTTCGAAGCCCACTTTGTACATCATACGCTAAATGATAGACAAAATGTTTTCTAATAGCACTAACAACGCCCCTTTTGCTCATCGCAATAATTAACAGTCAACCCAAATTAAATTTTACTGAAATGTGCGTGATTTGGACTGAATTTAATCTTCCTCACTTGTTTTTATCTCCTCGTATTTCCGTGTTGTATAGAATCTCAAAATTATTGTTCGCACTCCTTCAAGTGCTCGTGGGCGTCCTTTGTTTAATTGCTCGCCGAAGCCGAACAGTTGCTGTATTTGTACACATTTTAATATACATTTTTACCTTAAAGGCTCAGATTAATGATGCAATGCAGCAAGTACCCTTTCTAATATTAAATAAATAAATAAATAATAAGATTGAAGCAGGTCACCTCATCCAAGACGCGATTTTTCTTAAAATGACTGCTCAAGGTCTCTCTAACTTCAGAAGACCCTCAAACTTTTTGCACCATATCATCAATAGAATGTTGAATGCGATATTATGAAGGATTATCCCATTGGACTAGGCACAAACTGCAAAATAACGCATGGTCTTATATAAGAACGTATGTGCAGGGTGCGCCATATAAGACCTACTAATGTTAAGCAGAAATAACTTTTTTATTTTTTGACAAATATATTTTTCTCTTTTTGTAGGTTATAAATGAACTGTTTGAAATTTATTATGGAACCCAGCAGTACAACACAACGAGTTAAAATTATCGGCTTTTTCTATTCTTACACAATTAGCCACACAAATTGATTTTTTAAATAATGCTTTGATGTCGGATGAAGCGCATTTCCATTTAAATGGTTATGTCAACAAACAAAACTATAGATTATGGGGCTCTTAAAATCCAAGGGCAACACAACAACATCAGTTGCGCCCATCTAAATGTACTGTTTGGTGCGTTGTTATGGCCACTAGAGTTATCGGTCCATATTTCTTCGAAAATGAGGATGAAACGCCGGAATCGATTTCAGGAGCTTCTTACAGAACATTGATTGAAAACTTTTTGCGAACAATGGCGGAGCAGTATCCTAATTTGTGGTTTCAACAAGATGAAGCAACTGCGCATACTGCTAGGCAGTAGTCTTTAGTCATTAGTAGGTCTTATTTGGCCCACCCTGTATGTATTTACTAGTATTTTAGGGTTACAACTAGCAATTTTAGAGGATCACTTCATCTTTAAGAGCTTCGGATCGTGCATATATGTACGTACCTAAACCATAGGACTTTTGACGGTTACGAGGACTTATTGGTTTTTAAGTAAAAAAAGCTGAAGTAAGACCTACACGCCACGGATTTTATAGTATACAAGGTGTGTTCAAAAAGTATAGCGAATTTTGTGTTTTTTCAAAAATTATTTATTCATTAATATATATTTTGTCCCCTTCAAGGTAATCCCCATGCGATATTATGCACTTGTGCCAACGTTTGTTCCAACCTTCGAAGCACTTCAAAAAATCATTTTTTGTATCTTGTTCAGCTCTTCCTTCGATGCCGTCTTTATCTCGTCAATCGTAGCGTCGACCTTTCATGGGCCTCTTCATTTTCGAGAACAAGAAAAAGTCACAGGGGACCAGATCTGGGGAATACGGTGGCTGTGGCATCATTAGTATGTTGTTTTTGGCTAAAAAGTCGCGCAAAAGCAACGATGTGTGAGCAGGGGCGTTATCGTGATGCAAGAGCCATTTTTTGTTTTTCCACAAATCCGGGCGTTTCTGGCAGATTGGCCTTATTGACCATTTTACTCATGATGCACAACGCCCCTGCAATCGAAGAAAACGGTAAGCAAAACTTTTACATTCGACCGAACTTGGCGCGCTTTTTTCGGTCTTGGATCGTACGGCAGCTTCCATTGAGATGATTGAGCTTTGGTTTCCACGTCATAGCCATGAACCCACGATTCGTCACCAGTTATGACTCTCTGGAGCAAATTAGAGTCTTCGCGGACAGAGTCCAACATCTCATCAGCAATGTTCATGCGATACTGCTTTTGGTCGAAATTGAGCAGTTTTGGTACGAATTTTGCGGTGACCCGTCTCATGCCCAAATCATTGAAAAAAATCGAATGGCACGAGCGAATCGATATGTCTATGTCCTCAGCAATTTCTCTAACGGCGGTTCGACGATTGGCCAATACCATTTTCTTCACTTCATCAATTTTTTCGTCTGTTGTTGAAGTGCTCGGGCGTCCGGCACGCTTTTCGTCGTTCACATCTTCTCGGCCTTCTGAGAACATTTTGTAACACCGATAAACGTCCTTGGTCCAAAGTAGCTTCTTCGTATGACACAGTCAACATTCGGAATGCATCCGCGCACTTAACTTCGTTTTTCACACAAAATTTGATACAGGTTCTTTAATCCATTTTTTTGAATAGATAAAAATCGAAGACGAGCCGAAACACGTGCAAGCAAAGCAGCTGTCAACAATTAACTGAACATTCAAAATGGCCGAACTCGTCGAGATGATATAAAACAATTTATTCTCTCAATGACCGTAAACAATATCGAGAGGATAGTCCGGAAGTACTGGAAGTGGTAGTGACGCAGATTGGGTTTTTGTTTGAGGTTTATTAGTGTACATCTTCTTGAAGACATTCATCATCTGGAGCGTCGTGTTGCGTGTTACGCCATTTTGCTGGAACCATTAATGGATAAGTGGCTGTAAAAATTCAATGGTCGTGGGCCGATATCGGACATCTTTGACAGTTAATGTTTGTAGCGCACATTTTACACCAAACAGCGTCTTTCGTCTTTGGTTGGTCGTGAATGATTCGAGAATTTTCAGTGCCCCAGAACTGACACTTTTCTTTCTTTCCTCTCCACCCTTAGCGTTTGGTACTCATGTACCTTAAGATATTCGAAGAGTTATTTTGAATTTAAAATTTGGCGAATTCTCCTTGCTCTACGGCAGCTTAGACGTTTCAAAAACACTGTAGTAGAAGCAAGTCACGGAATAATTGTATAGACAAGTACAGACAGAATACTTGGTATTATATAAATTCCGTCAACTATATGGTTGTAATAACGAACGAATGCTCTGAAGGTGTAAAACTAAAAGAAAATTTCAGTGGATCTGATTCCCTCAATTCATATTGTGCAGAAATATATAAGGCCATTTTTACACATAATAGCATTCCACAACAAAATTATACTTTTTTCTCTTGTCCCAAAAAATTTAGAGTATCTCACTTTGAAAAATATTTCCCACTTTTCCCCGTGTAATCTAATCCGTCTACTTTGCGTGGTTGTGGCGGCAGATGGTTTGCCCCCTCTACGTGATGTTTTCCCAACTTTGCAAAACTCAGATATAATTCTGATTTTTTTTGTTTTCCTTTTCATAATTATATGCAATTAAATCAGTCATTTGACCAACAGTAAAACAAACTCCTAGGAAAAAGAAAAACCATGCAGTATCAACAAAACTAAGTCTGTGCGTTTCATCGTAGTTCTCGCACAGGAATAGAGCAACCAACTCCTTCTCCGCTTTACCACAAATTTCACTGCTGGACTGTGCTATCATCAACATCATCATTTAGAAATATCATCAACGTCATTATCATCAGAACAGCATCACTTCTATGCTCTCATAATTGACAGAAACTTAGAAGAGGGATGGACGCTTCTGTACGCCAAATGAATACCCAAGCGTAGACATGATGAAGTTGTACCAGTGTGTTCAACAGTTGCTCGTTGCGCTGATTGTGATGCTTGGTGCCCGCCACCTACCGCCCAACAAAATCAGGGAAAGCAAATAATTTTGATGCTGATGACAAAAGAGGTCCGTTGACAACCGCCGACGAATCACCGCAGGCATTTGCGCAACGCACCTGTCTCCGTTTATTCTCTTTTCGAGGCGCCTTAATTTGATTTACTTACTCTCTCAGCTGCCCAGCAAACCACAATTTAGTTGAATATTTCACTTAATATTCGCATTTTAAGATTTTTTCGCCCCGCTATCGCAGTAAATTGCCAGCTAAGCAATTATTGTTTGCGTAGTGCTTCCTGTGGCTCAATTTAGTTGGGTCAGTTGACTTACTTACTGATCCGCACCAGCTGTCACCTAGTTGGCACTGCTGACGATTCGTTGGAGGACTACTGCTGATGATAGTGGTGGGCATTTTTTGTAGTGGTTTAGCGTGTAGCATAAATTAGACGAAGCCCAGCTCCATTACAAAACTGAAAACAAAAGTAATTCAAAAGAACGCCCACCCAACACAGAGCAGACGAACATAAACAAAAAAATTATATTAGTTACGTATTATTTATACGTAAGTGTCAGAATGGCACAGTTTACTCAACAGAAAAGCAATGGGGATAATTTAAACTGGATTTCTAGAAAATGATTTTGCATATAATTACGAGGTGCGCTCCAAAGTAAATAAGTATATATATAAGGTTTTTATGATGATGTTTAGAAGACTGGAAATGGCGACGGATCTAAAGTTATGTCTTAGGTGCGTCTTACATGGAGATAAGGCTTAAATGGTGCAAGTTAGTTGCCACGGCATCTGTCATATCATTGTAAGCTAAAATGGAATCTACGAATTAGGGTCAGATACCGCTGCGTTAACCTTAATCATACAACGTGATATTTGCCACTCTGGCTCTCCGTGGCCGATTATCGTATCTCCTATCCAAAGAGTTACTTTACTTCACATCATTCCTCAGTACGGGATAGCATGAGTCTATCATACGGGTTTGCAGTCGAGAGTTACAGATTATGTTATAAGGGTGCACCTTACGGATAGCTGCCCGCCTTTGTAAAAAACCACGAACTTTTCAAGCTATGACATGACAAGCATCTTTAACTACTGTAGTCGTAGGAATTTATGGATGAAAAATCAAAAATAAAAAAGTCAACAAAGTACCGGGCTCTTATAACACAAAACAACTAGCGAACCAGGTCGGGCACAATATCAAAACTATTAGTCGCCAGAATTTGGTCAAAGAGAAAGAGATGCAAAAGCATACGAAAAGCAAGCATGCAGAAATTAATAAATTTGGGCCAGCGCTAAGGGCGGCTGGAAGGAAGGAAGTCCTAAAACGCAAGGAAAGTCGGGTGATAGTGGGCCCGGAGACTACTTCGGACTCCAAAACGAGCAAGCCAAAAGATTCGTCTATTACTAGACACTTACCTAAACCAGGGACATATTGTCTTGAAAGATACTTCGGGATCCAAAGAGATGGACAACAAGGCTCAACAAGAAATAGTCTGAACTCTGGGCAGAAATGGTCTCAAGAAGTGGGATACCTCTCAAAATTTGTTTAAGTAATAAATCCTCATTTTGAGGAGCGCAGGTGCCAAAGCCTACTTACTCTACCTTAGCGAAGGCTTAACGGCACGGCAGGATCTTAGCTGCAATGCTAATCGCGAGGAGAAAAAATGGTGTGCGCTGGACATTAGTATTTTTGGAATGTTCCGGTTCCCAAAGCAGAAGGAGTTGAAGCTAAGAAACTCACAGGCTTAAATGTTGCTTAAAATGAGAATATGCAGTGGAGCATGGGCGAATTTCATTAGGAAGGAAGAAAAAACGACCAGAGACATAAACAGAGGCAGAGAAGGATGAAGAGAGATACTCAACTGAGGGAGCCTCCCGAAACTGATATACCGGTCGCAGAATGGGAGACTTTGAAGTAGCTAAGTAGTCAAAGAAGTCAACCTTCTCCCTCACAAATTCAGAGCTACTCTATACTATCCTACGCTTATCGAGCAAGATTCGTCACTAGCAAATATGGATATACCTAATAAAACTGCTATAACTCACTATATCAAATGTAAGTTTAGGTAGCTCTATTCTAGCGTTGCCAAGTTGTGTTTCTTTATATCAGTTGCTTCATCTATTCATCACCTTCTAACGCTTGACGAAAAGAAGATGCCTACTATCACAACTATAGGGTTACGACAACTAGAGGCTCGAGCAATGGATCTGACAATTTTAATAATGAATAACTAAGTAGCGATGCCGCTTTATTGACATCCTCAAATATTTACATTTCTTATTACGCTTATGAGACAAATAATTGACTTCGTGTGTGCCAGTCAGCCATCATCTGTAAGATTTGCCAAGTCTTTGAAATGCGGCTCTAATTCAAAAAAACAAACACAAAAAGGCACTAAGTGAAATTTTGCTATTCTCCGCGCGGTTTAAGTGCTTCAACTTTTCCTTAGATTGTGTTTTTGAAAATAACAACATGACTACGTGCATTGAGAATAGTAGCCCACCTCGTATCAAAAGTAGTAAATAATAAAGTTACAAAGCCGGGAATTCTTTACTTAATATTATTTGTATACCTAATTAGAGTAAAATTTGGTAGTTATTGACCAATTTCCTTGTTTCTAAAACGATTTCACCAATAGTTTTGGTATAATATATAATGTATAGTCTGTCTAATAGAAGTGTGATCGGCAAAATTCAAACTTAAAGTTTCATTATAAAAAATGTAAGTGCTGCCAAATTGGCATGTCCGTTTGTTAATTTTGTTGGAAATTTAGAAACCGTACGCTGTTTTTACAAAATAAATTCCGCATATGAAAACTATTTGAAGAAAAGTTCCTTTGTACACACACTAAAGTCTAAAAAAGGCAAGTGAATCTGCAGCAAAATATTTGACGAAGTCGAAGGCATTCATAACTAAATGGGCACAAAGAGATACCTCGGATGCAACCCAAAACAAAAGACACAAATATTTCTCCAAAGCAAGATCGGAAGATAATTAATTTGTTTGTGACAAAGTCGAACTTCTTGTTGCCCGAAGGTGAAGCAATTTTAAGGAAAAGCGGCGTGAATGTATCCAAAGAGAGAGAGAGAGACGTTTACGTGCAGAAGATTTCAAATTTCGGTGCGCCTTGAAAAAAGCGCTTCTCTCATTATCTGTCATTGAAAAAGTACTTGATTGTGCTAGGGCAAATACAAAATTGAATTAGCCAAACTCACGGATGAATCTTTCTTTTGGCTGAACCGTTGCATACGTCGGTCCTGGTGTACTGCGATAATCGATAACCTCAACAAACTGGTAAGCATCCACTTATGTTTCATGTTTGGGTCTGATTTGGGCCATTTATTTGACTTAAGTTTTGATGAATGAAATTTACCAAAAAGTATAATTGCTGTCAGCTGCGAAGATGTTTGAAAGAACTAGCCAACCTTGGAAAATGGAATTGAAATGCAGGATTAGCTAATGCCATCTCTTTTGAAAATTGTTGGGCAAGCAAAAACTCAAAGAAAAAAAATTACGGTCACAGTTATCAAGGCAAATTATGCTGATTTAGAGCCGACAACCTCCACAACTTGCGCAGAAATTAACACAAAGTATGACTCGAAGATGTGAAGTCATTATCGATAATGGTGGTGATTACATACGTACACGTACATATTTTACTGAATATCTTGCGTGAATCGATCAAGTAGTTTCTAAATTATGGCGACCACGTTTTTGTTAGACAGACTGTGCATACATATTTGAGCCCCTAATATGATTTCTTTTTGAAAATAATCTGCGGAAGGAAGTCTTTTAAAATTGTTTATTCAAAACGAAAATTGCTAAAATTAGCGGAAAATACTCTGCCGAAATGCATTTGCAGCTAACATGAGGAAAACGTTTCGACTATCCACGTCTAAGCTTGTACGTACTTTCATTGATATGTACTCGTATGTTTATAGTTCATACATATGTACATGTGCTCACAGCCCGTTGCCGTTGACGTTAGCCAAAGCTCATTTGCACGGAAAATAAAGCAAGTACTAAAGCCATTTAAATGCAAATTAAGCACAAAGTGAAAACATGTCTGGTTGAAAAGTTCGACAGGGCTGAGGCGCCGTTCAACTGCCGACATTGTGGCTATTATGTGGCAGGTGCACTCGCTGCGGAGCTTTGTTTTGGATATGGGTACGTATGGGTATTTCCTCACGCATAAAGGCACCTTACTGAGTTTCTAACAAATAATTACGTTGTAGATATAAATATATAAATATTTCTAAGCCTGTTTGCATCCGGAAGCAAATTTTTGAAAGGCTTTTCCTAATTAGTTTTGCCTTTCAGTGAAATAGGGATAAATTAATTCAATGAATTTTGACTATGGTACCGATTCATCTCAGCAATTGCAACGAGGTTGGTTAACTTTTATATGGGTACTTTAAGGTCTATGCTCAAATCCACCAACGCCACAAGAAGGCCGTGCTCCCGCAATGGGTAGCCGACGAAGCGATTTGGGCGAGTTCAACAAAGTGCATCATTTTTTTTCACATGTTTAAATATGCCCGTATTCATTGTTATGTGTACAAAGCGCTAGTTTTCCACTGTACTGAAAGGGTATGGAGTTTTATGCCGCCTACGCCTGCCAAATGGTGTTTATGAGAAGTTTCTCTTCACAGAAATGGTCTCAACGGCTTTCATTCCCTGTTGGCAGGCCGTTATTAGAAAATACTGTTTCTACTAAAAAGCCCAACGGACGTAAAATGCAAATATGAGCATTGAAACTAGAATACAGTAGGACATCCTTAATGTAGGTAATATATATTACGAGTAAAGTGCGTTTGTGCGGCAAAACTATTGTGGAAAACAATTTGCTTTGCATAATTTGCCTAAAGCCTTTTGAATAGTGTTAAATTGCGAGACAAAATTAATTGTTGATAATTTTGTAAGCCGCAGAAAGCGAAAACCCAGCGCAATATGATAAGTAGAGCATACTTACTACAGTGGTACAGATTGGTTTCAACGAATTTGATTTATTTTAGAGTTTCCTTAATAAAAATGAAAATCGTTTACATTTGGAAATCACAACAGCATGGAATTAGTATATAAGTTAATGGTAATTATGAAGAGTAAGCTTTAAGAGCATCAATTTTTAACCGTTAATCGAACTTAAAATCACAAATTATACAATTCGTATTTTAAGTAATTCTTACTTCTCTTAGAAGAAAGTAAAACGATGCATTCTCTAAGACTTTGTTTATTTTGCTATTACCGTTATTTTTAGCATATTTTTAGAAAAAAAATTCCAACTAGACCAAGAGAATTTCTAAAGTTCCCTGGATATGTCACCGAAATGGCTTATCCGTTTGTTAGGGAAGAAATTAGGCAGTATCGCCATGGTCTCTCGGCTCCTGAATTATCAACATAACGTCGCAAAAAAATCCTTAAGTATCCATCGCACCATGAAGGTGGGCAATTTCCAGCCTTAAATCTTTATATTGATAAACCTTTTGCGTAATCCTTCTTTCAAACACTTTATGGTATTTACTTTACATCACAACTGCCTTCTCAATCTAAAAGTTGGTACCTATGGGCAAAAGAGATTCTCGTTTAAATTAAAGATTATTTATTTATTTATTTATTCAATCAACAAACAAGAAGCTTACAGACCAGAAATTAAAGTCTGAGGAAGAAGAATAAGCATTAATTGAGCTAGCGTCCTTCTAAAGGGGCCATTCATCCCACAAACAATTTTAGCAATACCCACAAAAGACTATTAATTACAACAAAAATGCGTGAGGCACCATTAAAATAAATTTTATTGAGCAGATACGGACAATCTATTGAGCCCTAACAAATATCATAGAAAAAACACATCGACAGCAGAACACGAGTTCAAAGAAAAGTGCACAAATGCTCTCTGAGCAGACTATAATCTATTAATATAGACTGCATGAAACTTGGACCGAACTAAGGTCGAGTACAACAGTTTGCGAGTATAGGAATCAGAAATCGAAGAACTATTTTGACAAGTAAAAGCTAACATTGCGAACAGGATCAACGATTACGCATACACCAACTATATAAGTTATTCAACGCACGCTGGAGAAAGGATGAACCTTCCGGACGTTTAATTTCATAATAGATTTTCAGATCATCCGCGTTTAGCAGAAAATTACTTATTGAAAAACAGGAGGAAATATCATTAATGAAGGAGACAAATAGTAGCAGACCTAGAACACTATCTTGTGGGATACCAGACGACACCTCTAAACTGATCACTCTTCACATACTACAGGGTGGGCCATCTAAAATTTGCTTTTTGCATAGGTTATAAAAAAAATTGATCAATATTTTTTTCAAACTTTTTTTTTTATTTTGAAGATTGAACATTGCCATTTATGAATGAAAAATAATATCGTTCAAATGACTGCCACGACTGGCTTTACAGTAGGCCATTCGATCAACCCAATTTTTAAGCACATTTTCGATTGTTTGGGCTCCAATTTCATGAATGGCAACTTCGATTTCGTGTTTTAAAGCATCAATCGTCTCTGGATGGTTCGCATAGAATTTTTCCTTAACGGCTCCCTATAAAAAATAGTCCAACGGGCTTAAATCACAGCTCCGAGGCGCCCAATTGATATCGGAATTTCGGCTGATTATTCGGTTTTCAAAAACGGTAGCCAAAAGATCGAGTGTAACTTTGGCAGTGTGACAAGTTGCACCATCCTGTTGAAACCAAATGTCGTCCATGTCATCCTCTTCAATTTTTGGAATCAACTCGTTGAGCATGTCACGGTAACGCTCGCCATTTACTGTAACCGCGGCTCCTCGCTCACTTTCGAAAAAAATGGCCCGATGATGCCGCCAGATCAAAAACCGCACCAAACAGTGACTCGTTGTGGATGCATTTGCTTCTCTACAGTAACGTGTGGATTTTCTGAGCCCCGAATCCGACAATTTTGCTTATGGACGTAGCCACCGATGTGAAAATCAGAAAAGAAGAAGAAGACTCACCACTTTGGAAATAGGTTTTCAATGTTTCCCAATTTTGTTCAAGCGTATAGCGTCCCATTTCGTAAATGTCAAACCTTTAAGTAAATTATGAACACGTTTGACATGTCATTTGTGTTACCATTCTCAAAAAAATAGATGGTTCAAAAAGCAAACGCTATATGGCCCACCCTGTATATAAGTACCCACCCTGTATATATATACACTTATGGTCAAATTTACACTATTCGCAATATTTTTGATGTTGAATTTTTTCGATATGTTTTATAAACACTTAGTTCATTGTATAACGAAAACTTTATAAATAAATGTTCTAAACCTTTGATAAAACTCCCAAAAATTAACAAATTGTCTAACAAATTTTCAAATTTTCAATCAGCTTTTTTAAAAAAACTTCTAGCTGCACAATTTTAAAGCCCATTTAAGTGTAAGTTTTAAGTCACTCAAAAATCGCTTGGATTTTTGACAGTTTTCTCGCATATGATGTTGAGCATTTTCTTCAATACAAAGCACAACATAATCTGCAAAATGTATGCATATTCACACACAAATATGTATATATGCATATGTAAAGGAATTGGGTGATGGTGGCATGTGGCAACTAGATCGAATTGGGCGAAGCCATTGGCGGTTCCGATTTTCTGATGCCGACATGAGCTGCGCTTACGGAACAGTGAACTTATGGCAAATTTACATTCCGATCTGGCTTCAGGTTACTTCGCGTTCGATGTACGTATATTACTGCTAGCTACGGTTTCTATGTTTAGAAAGTGAGTAGAGTAAAGTAAAAATAGCTTTGTAGTTAGTTGGCTGATTTGCGAGAATGACTTGCTGGCAGTACCAAAGGGATAGCTACGACTACCGTTGAATGTTTATGTTTCATCTCGTCTCATTTTTACCGACATTTTTCAATTTTAGGATCGGCGGTGGCAGTGGCGGCTAGTTGTTTTAATGGAGACCTAAAGGATATGTTGAGGTTGTCATTGTATATATTATCTATATTTAAATAACCGCATACATATATACACATATGTAGATGTGATGAGTGGCAATATTACACACACATGCGTACGGCTGACATTTATTTGACCACACATGATTTATCTCATATACTTGATGCCATTAAAAGTTAATAATACCCTCATCAAATGTGTCCAGCTGGCTGACAATTCCACATTGCCTCTGGTACTCACTGCGCTCTGAACACTGCTTGCAACAACATCGACAGATCGTATCCGTTGGCGCTTTGCGGCTTGTCGACACCAATAATTAAAATTGTGTCGCTGTTTGGCATAAATTCGAATGCGTGCATTTGCAACTGCTGACATATCTGCCTAAGTATATTTGCGCGCTATGTGTGCAGGTTTCTATGGCAAAAGAGATGAACCTGTTTTTATCAGGAAAAAATAAAATAACAGTAGGCGTACAAAGACTTCATAGAAATTGTATGGCCCTTACCACCATCTCTCCCTTCTTCAAACAAATAATTGGGAAAATTTTCCACCTTAATGGTTTTTATGGTGGTTAAATATGGTATACCTGCGAAAAAAATATTACATTTAGACCAGTGATGCCCAAAAAATGTTTATGGACGAATAAGTCTCTGTGTATATTTCTGTGTGTAGGTATGAGTGGGTTTTCATGTAAATTTTTCATAGGAATCAGAACTCCCCAATGCGTGCTAAGGATGTTTCAACAGATATAGCCAAGGGCGCACAATAAAACAAACCAAAAAGCATTGCTTCTATAATTGTATATAATAATTTTACAAACTTAGTTTTTTGTTGATTACTCAAATTTAAATCATTTTGTTTTAATAACTATCTAAAATATATTAGCTTTAAGAATTTCAATTATACTATACATATATGTACTTATACTATAGCCCTTTTCGATTCAACATTCGTTTGCGAGTGGGGGATAGATGAAGCAATTGACATAAATAAAAATGAACGGGTAGCACTGAAAAATAGCTGCTAATAATGGCATTTATTGGCATTAACCGGCTCCCAGTAACTTTGAATGAATCAGTAATTGAGTGACCTAGCAGGGGTCATGGCAACTATTTTGTGTTGTTGATATACGAAAATATTGTATTAAACACAGTCTTCGCCCAGGTTACTTTGTTGCTTTCCAAACAATGACTGATTGGACGAGTGTATGAATACATGTAAAATGAGCGGGAAAAAGTCTGCTGCTTTAGTTTTCCTTCATAGCGGATGGTCAAACTTAGTAGTCTATCGTCCTTGGTTCAAACACGGCTAATCGTCTTGTTTGCATGCATATGTTTTTGTTCTTAGATTACAGCCAACAACAACATTGAGAAGAGCGAGAATAAAAAGCGTGTTGACAACTCGGTGCCTCTCTCCTTTCCACGTATCCCCTCTTTCACAAATCACGAGTTGAATTAACAAAAATTGTTCTGTACGAACGCAGTCTAAAGAAACTTGTCTATTATCAAAAATAAAAAAATAAAAATAAAAAAATAAGTTATACCACTATTATAAGGTATAAGGCCTGGCCGAGTCGCCAAGGGTTAGCAAGTTGCTCGATAATTTTGTAGGTAGAAATTTTTCATGAAGAGAGCAAAACCCAAGCATCGGGAGCAGAGAAGTGACTTATCTAAGACGCTTTATACGATACAATAAAAACAAAAAAAATTGAAAATATTTTTTTAATAATTAACGAAGTGATATATTTTTAATTTTTTTTTTTGATAATTATTGAAAAAAAAATTATTTGATGTACACTTATGAAGACTTATAATTTACAATATCAATTATTTCAGCAAAAACAAAATTTTGTTTATTGTTAAAATTAATGTTACTATGCAGCCCTGGATAGAGTACAGCACAGATAAGTTTTCCGTTTAGTCGTTTACACAGCGCTTTTTCAAACAGCTCAGCCACACTGCAATTACAATAATGTTTTTTTCTTACGTACATATATGAATATACTGTAGTCTGTTCGATTAATGCGCTCGAGTATTTTAGTACAGGGAAAGAGTTTGATGGATATTTTTGTACTCAACTGTTCTGAGCTGTGTTTTTGAGTAAACTCTAACTTACACTTTTCTGCACTACAACAGCTTTATTTCTGGTTCAAGTTAGTGAATTTCCATTATTTGGTTTTTAATTATATAATTAATAAAATATATGCGTACCTAAATAAAGTAGATTGATTTAATTTCAATTTTCGCTTAACTCAAAATTAATTTATTTTAATATAACTTTTCGCTTTAATTTTAATAAAAGTCTTAATCAAAAATCTAAACAAGAAGTTAAAGTGATTTAACTATATCAAAAGGTTAATTCTTCAACATAATCTCTACCTTTCTTATTATTTACATAATAAAAAAATCCCTTTTCCTTATAATTTGCTGCTCAAATTCGTTAGCAAAGGGTTTTCGTCATGAATTCTTCGAAGCAATATCTTAGTGCCTTTCCTTTCTTACACAAAAGATTGCATGTTAGCGCGTCTTCTAGGGATGAATCATTTGAATCAGAGTCACTGGCTTTACTAGGCAAGATGTCATCAACCCTTCGATTTATTCCCTTCAGCTCATTTCACTTGTATGCGCTAATTTTTCGAATGCTTTTTTTGCCATAAATCCTCTGGTTTATATTTGTACTTTTTTCCTTTACTGACGCCCTCGCACTAAACTGCTCTGACAACTGTCAGATATTATTCTGCCCTACTTTGTACACGGTAGGTACGACAGTAGGTACGACTGCTGCGTTGTATCTGTTCAAAAATTTTGTTTTAATCCCATTGGACATTTTGATGAGTACACAACTTTAGTTTCCTATGATCGCCTATATCCGCCTGGGTAAAATAAATAAATAAAACCAATTTTTGAAAATAAATGCCTTCGAATTTTACAAAATCAAAACGAGCGTGCCCTCTACTTGCACTTTGGACATCACTGACTTATATGCACCTGTGGAAGTACTAGCTGGAGGCTCAGCCCCCTCTTAACTGAGTCGGAACGCATCTTTCAACTAAACTGGCGAGATTCTGAACAGAACATATCTGTAAGTACTGGACCCGAGAGTTTATATACAGGTATTAAAATCCAAATCCTCGATTCCCGTCATCGGAGTTGAACCACCACCCATTGCAGACGAAGGTCCTCAGCTGCCCCGCGAGGCCTGCGTTTCTTTGGCACAATTAGGATACTGCAAAAGTAGTACCTATCCAAAATCGACCGCGATATACTCAACATATATCCGCCATGTGAACGTACCCCGCACGATGCCAACCAACTATTCAAATGCCATCTTAAACACCACTCACTTAAAACCCTTTGGAAGCAACCCATCGAAACAGCATGTTTTCGGGGCCTACCGTTAGATAAGATAGGCGATGATGACCGACGAATCCAGCTTACTGGCAGTGCTTGCTAAACTGCTACAACAGCAGCAGCAAAAAAGCAAGCTAATTGAGGAGTGATGAATTTATTTCAGGTCACCTTTTTTGAACGGACCACTATTTACAAGAGAATATCTTTTGCCAACAAGTGCTATTTTGGACTAAGTAAGCAATGGAGTAGTACAGTCTTCTCTCGATGAACAAAACTAACCGTCTGCAAGGGTTTCATCATGCCTATAGCATATTGTAACGCATGGCGCAGAAGCGTGGACGATGACAACATCCGATGAGGCGACGCTTGGAGTGTTTGGGAGAAAGTTTCTGAGGAATATTTTACACCTTATTTTTAGAGCTTTACGACGACATCGACATAGCGCAGCGAATTAAGATCAAGCGGCGTCGTTGGGTGGATCATGTCGTCCAAATGGATCCAAACTCTCCGGCTCTGAAAGCATTCGATTTGGAGAAAAACTTGGCTTCCCTTAGTGTGTCCAACTAGCGCCGGTTGGCACGAGAAAGAAATGACCGGCGCGCTTTGTTAAACTCGGCCAAAATCGCGTAAGCGGTTATTGCGCCAATCAAGAAGAAGGAGAAGTATCTACAATAAATTTAATTGTCTTAATAATCTTAAATTTCCCCATGTGGCTTATGATTAAAAAAAATCTCCACACATAGTGATGGGCAATTACATTGGAACCGATTTCGCACAAGAGATGTTCACGTTGTCTAGTGTGGACGATCGCAAATGTCAGAGTCGAAATTCGGTATAGCTACATTTAAAGAAGCCCCAGTATACTATATTATAGATGGCCATTTAATTATTAAAAAGGTTGGTGAAAACTTATAAGTTTTGAGAGGCTTGGAAACGACTCAAAAGAGTTGTGGAACAGTTATGCTTATACTATTTAAGTATGAACCATTTTAGCCTCAAAGGAAATGGTTCTATCATACTTTGAAACTCGGTACTTCTGATGAAAATCTAACAATTTTGAGTTCCTACAATATTTTTTACAGGTTGAACAACATCATCACCCCACACTATCATACACATAGATTCAAATGTCAGTCCCACGTCAGACTGAATTAAAGTCACATCACAACCAATTTAATCACATTACATCTATTTTCCCTGCATTCGCTGAAAAACTCAATAAAAGCCAATAAAATCAAAACCTAATGAGTTTCGATACAATTGGTTGAATCCCAAAGCTTAACAATTCTATGCCAACTGGTTCAGAAGAAAAACTCAGCGAGCTGCAATGATGAAAAGACATAGACACGGTTCGTATTAAATAGCACGAAAAAAAGAACGACTATGGCAAAAGTGAATGAAGGATAAAGAACAGAAAAGCAAACGAACAACTAAATAAATTGAAAGACTTGTTCTTTTTTCTGCCGCGATTCAAAACGGCCTGTTGAACATTCAACGCTCCGCATTGAGTTCGGCTGTAATGCTGTGCACCAGTGAGGCGTGCAACATATGCAGTTCATGTTTTCTAACGTGTGGCACAGTTTGCGAGACGTGGTATCTGTTAGTCGGAGCTTCTTTCTAGGGTAGATAGACACGCACACGTTTATTGTTAATAATGATATCGGCTACAACAACAACAAAAACAGCTTTAATATTAACAATGGTAGCGAAGGTGATGGCCACAACAATTCCGTTTGCTGTTGCTGCAGCTTGTTACGTTTTGTTGCATGAACAATGCAAAGTTGAGACGGAAATCAGCAGCCATTCACGAATAGCAACTGAATAGAAGTGGCAGCTGCCAGTTGATGGGTGACAAGTAGTTGACGGCAGTTGTCATATAACAAGAAACATATACATATAAATGGGACACACGGGCTCTCATATATCCGAATGTGTGCACATTCTGAAAATGCATAAAATACGCAGGCAATGGGTGGCTAAAGCAGCGACTTGAATGCATGCGCCAAATAAGAGTTTCATTTTGCGACTTTTTAGAATATCAAAATTAAAATCACTTGATTACTTTTCTTAAAAGGTGGAATAGAATATACATATGTATGTCATTATGGTGCATCAATTTGTATGGAACAATTTTCCTCGATATTGCATTCTAAGAACAAAAGTCCATTAGAGCATAGCTCTAAAGTCAATTAAAAGAAAAGTCATTAAAAGAAGCTATTTTTAATTAATACGAAAATTGAGAGGGCGTTATGGCAATGGATGCAAAGTAAAATACGTTGTTAATTGTAAAAAAAAACAAAAATAATTACAAATATTGTAAATTTTAATTGCTTTTGGTTTTTTGCAAGTTTCATTTTCGTAATAATAATACGTAGTCAAGCACAGTTTTTATTTAAAAATATATAACATTTATTATCCTTTACTCAATGGAAATGGGCTTTGGAGCTATGCTCTAGTGGACTTTTTTCTTACCCGCTAATGTACACATATGCACGAGTATTCAGTTTTTGAATAAATTGAAAATTTAAAATAGCCTTTGTCTCATTAAGGTAACTTGTTTTGAAAATTTCGAATTCCGGTTTTTTACATATTTTGAAAGTGCAATATATTGGTAATATACTGTACAAATTTTAGACCGAAATTCGAAATATTGACGAAATTATGGCACATACATGAGAGCGGCTCGTACTTGCGCGCGCTAAGCCGCTAAAACTTTAAACGCGTTTTTCTCAAAACAACGTTTTTCCGGATGGCCGTCGTAAAAACAAATTTTCTATCTAACGGATTGAGCTGAAATTTACATATGTTTTTCTACACATCAATAGTTCTGGCGGGTAGTAGATTTAATTTATTTCGTCCCTAACTTTCGATTGTTAGTCCGATTTCCACTTTAAAAAAAGGCAATTTTCTTAGGAAGTCCGTTATTTTGTTATTTTTTGTCAAAATCATTTGATCTTACTACCCACCAGAACGACAAGCACACTGATTAATAAGCAATTTGTTTTTTCTGTTTCAGATGACCACAAGTGACGAAATCACGCCGGCCAGCCACTGTACCTCTTTTTTTGCCGCTTGCTGCAGTGTACAAAAATAGTATCAAAACTTAAAAAAAAAAAAAATTTTTTGTACACCTTCTGATACCTTTAATAACATATTATAAAATCAAACCGATTGAATTTTTTTTCCCCTTCCAAAAAATGTCCCAAACATGGCCTCAAAAAACGTGTAAGTTACCAGACTACTACCTTAAAGTGCTATAATGCATTAATATTGCCTGAATTGACACGACTTAAATTGCCTCTAATTTTGTTTACAGCTGTGAGTTCAGTAGGTATTGACAACGCTTTTCAATAGCCAACATTCTACACTTACAAAATTTTGCTGGCAAGATACGTAATTCCCAATAATTTGCTTAGAAAATCAAAAACATGTATTGTATAAAAAATATAAGTTTTTTCCTTCAAAATGGCATCAATTAGATTATAATTTGGAACATTTTATAAACCTAAACCATTTTACCCAATAAGCATTGGAATGGCAAAGACAATTCAAGTAACTGCTTTACCAAGTTGGAAGAAGCATGAAATTGTCGAGAGTGCTCAACACCCTCCACTAAGCCACCGGCCGTAGTTATTATCCTTAAATAAAGACAATTTAAATGAACTCGATTATAAGTGCGCAACATACTTATAACATACATATGAACATGTATAAATAATTATTATTGCGCACACATACATCTGTATGAATCTTCTGGCACATGTGCGTGTGAAAAACCCTTATCGGTCCAAGGATTAAACTTATTTTAAACGATGAATTCACACATTGCATTCATATCTATTAAACGAAAAAATTTCCATCTTCTTTGCTTTTTATTGACTTCCCACAATTGTTAACCTGATTGATGTTTTTTTAAATGGCGACTACATGATTTTGCAATTTCGCCTGGAACGACGCAGAACGTCAATCAATGTACCTCTGCAAATCTGCGCTCCCTGAGAATTTTTTTTGCAAGTCTCACTCCACTTGTTGCTTTCACAATTATCCGAGTTCACCTCCAGCAGATGGATAAATAAATTTATAAACACCGAGTCCGTTCGCACGCGTGATTGCAGTGAACTTGCGCGCATTCGTCATATATTCACAGGAATTACATACATATGCAACCGACTATATGTGTATGTATGTATATGTATGTGCACATTTTCTTACGTACATATATGGATAATATACATACTACCTAAGTGAATCGCATTTAACCCGGGAAGTCCCATAACTTTTTTTGTTTTGGATTTTTGTAAAATGTTGTATACTTATGTATTTCGATCTCCTGAGCACGAAAATGAAATCCATTTTCATTTTCCTCACTTCGATTTTCCGGAAAATGCGGAAAACTAGCGTTACCATATGGTAATCGTGGGACCTCTAGACAACATTGTTATCTTTCCATTTCACCAAACAAATACCAGTGCTTTTCATTTCAATTGATTCAGAGTAACCTCTTTCCATTGACTTGAAGTCTTTTTTATGCACTAGTGGACAGCTTGCTGGAATTCTGTTTTCTCGGATTGTCCCAGTACCATTATATCCGCATGACTTGAGATATGCCAACAGAGGATAACTAGTAAACAGGTTATCGAAATAAAACTGGAATGACAGCGATTTCAATTCATCAGGAAAATCGTCGATTTGCTTCGTACTCCAAATTCGATCGACGATTCTTCCCCTGGTAAATTTCAAAATTCACCAAATAACCAGATGGAGTACATAGGGACCAGACTTTACATCCAAATCGTAATGGTTTGCCCTTTATAAATTGCTTGCATCCATGTTTACCAAAATAGGATATCATACTTTCGTCGAAAGAAAGATTTTGTTCCGGATGGAAATTTTCTATCATTTTTGCTTTCAAATGATCCGTAAGAGGACGCAGTTTCCACATTTTGTCAGGATTTGGGGCATCTTTTGAAGAAGCCTTGGAATTTTCTTCGAAGTGGAGATTTTGCAAAATCTCTTGAAAACGATTCCGACGCATGGTGTTACTGACAAGATTGTTCCGAATGTCTTCATCCTGACTCCACAAATGTTTGTAATTGGAGTGATAATTGTAGCCAGTGACGATCAATATGCCTATGAATGCTCTACGTCTATTCTGTTCCACCGAATATAACGCACTTTGTTGGCAAATATGTTCCAATAATGTGTCATCAAAAAATTTTTCAAACTGTTCGTGTGGCAGTGAATGGCGACAATCTTCGTAATTTGCGCTTGGAAAAATTGGAATTAGAGATGACGATTTCTTTTTGACCCATTCAAATACAGTTTCCTTGTTTCCTGATGGCAATGCAACGTTTGAAGGTTTCGGTTCAATTGTACGTAAGCGCTTCCTCATTGGAGATTCTGAACGATTAGCCGTTGTTTCTTCATCCTCCATCTCATTATAAGTGTCTTCAACCTCAATAACAGGCAAATCTCCTGGATTTGGTGCTGAAAAATTTAGAATTTATAAGATTAAAATGATGGTATGCTTATATCGTCTCTAAACATGACTCCCATATCCTCCTCTTCATCGAAACCTTGCATACGTCGCAACTTCGCAGCCACCTCTTAGCTGAGCCGGGCAAACATTATCTGGAATGCCCGCACAATCATCTTCAGGGTCATCTTCGCCAGATTCGTTGGCATCCACAGGAGGCTCGATATAAAGAGTGGTTGGAATATCACACAGTTGATTTTGATCTTCTGCTTCATCGAGTTCTTGAATGAAATCAAGCATTTCTTGCAACGATAAGCCGCTGTAATTCACAAAATATCAATAAATATGATCAAAAATCTCAAAAAAAAACTACACCAAACGTAACTAAAACCCTGTACCCTAGACGTCCCACGGTTACCATATGGTAACGCCTTGAGTAAAATACAAAAAAGTTACACAAAAAATCAAATTTCAAACAAAACTAAACTTGCATTTACTAGTTTATTTCATTAGCTACCAACTGATGCAATTTTTTTTGGAAATACATATATCAAAAAAGCAAAAAGTTATTCATATACTTACCGACGTGCCATGTTAAAAAACCACAATAATTCACTTTTTTTCACCTGAGTTTGACGTCTTATAGCTTTGCTAGCTGCACTAAAAATAACAAAAAACTTATGTTTTTCCGTGAGCTGCATTTATTCTGCGTGAAATAAAGTTATTCTTTTTTGTTTTTGTTATTTAGTTCAGACATAATACGTAAAATTGCAACGGCATGTTTGCATTACCATATGGTAATCGTGGGAAGATTCGGGTTAAGGATGCCAGTGTTTTTTTTCAAGGTCCCGGGATACTTTCGGGACTAATTCTGTTTGCACTATTTTGAAACAGACTAACTCGAAAAAAATTACTTCAATATTGTTTGAGAAACTCCTCCACTATACTATATATCAAAAAACATGGTTTTTAAACATACCTCTCTATTTAAAGTGAAAATTATTTGATTAAAATTAGACAAAAGCGAATGGTTAATATATCAGCTGATATATGCCTTTAACCATCCGTGGACACACTAGGGTGGGCCCACAAATTGTTTGATGGGATGCGGTTTGATTATTTCGAACATTTGGAAAAAACCCGTTAGCTATATTTTATCAAGGACGATTTTACTCTTCGAATTTATGCAAATTCCCCCCAGTGTTAGCTCGTGTACTTTTTTTGCATATACAGTCAAATTACAAAGTATACACCATATATTGGCAAGTCTAGGCCACTATCACCGTTATCCAAATCAATTATTTCCTCATACAAATAGATAAAGATTTTTCGCCGTGCTTTCTTTTAGAGCACGACTTCTTGCTTTCAAAGAAAATCACGTACAAGATTAATAATACTCTATCTATGTAATTACGAGGTTTGTTCAAAACATAAGGTGAATTTTCAAATTTCGCCGCTAACGTACATTCGACTTTCGATTATTATTTTTTTATGTTGTTACACTCGTCTCGAAGATATGTTCCATTAATAAGACAAGTGCGATTTTCTGCTATCGAAAAAAATGGATTAAAGAAGTTGCATCAAATTTTTCTGTAAAAATGGAATTAAGTACTCAAAAACACTTGAAATGTTGACAACAAGTGGTATAAGCTTTTCACAGAAGGTCGAGGAGATGTGAATGATGACGCTCGCTCTGGACGCCCCAGCACATCAACAACCGATGAAAATGTTGAGAAAGTAAAGAAACAATGTTCTTTCTGGAGAATCGTCGAATCACAATTAGAGAAGTTGCTGAGGATGTCGGTATATCGGCATATCGGTGGGCTCATGCCATGCAATCTTTTCGGAAATTTTGTGTATGAAGCGTGTGGCAGCGAAGTTCGTTCCAAAATTTTGACCAAAAACAACGTCGCAAGAGCATCGCTCAGGAATTGTTGAATGACGTCAACGATGATCCAGACTTGCTTAAAAGTGTCATAACTGGTGGCGAATCATTGGTATACTCGTATGCTTATGACATCGAAACCAAAGCCCAATCGTTCCGAAATTTGAAGATTCACCTTATTTTTGGAACAAACCTCGTAAGTCGAACAAATCTGGAATTTTTGATCTATCTTTCCAAAATATTTTTATCCAACCCAAATCTCGGTACTAGGTTAGGTTGTAATGGTTGCCCAGAGAGTGGGCCCACTTGGACGAAACAAGTTTGGTTCATCTTTTGTGATGCCATTGCAAGAGGGAAAAGAGATGAAGGAAAAAACGATAGGACGAAAAGGAGAGGGGTGGAGAGGGTTGAGTATTTGTGGACTATGAACGGTGACTAATTAGCGGTTGTGTTAGCCGTTGCTGAGATGATTCCACCTCTTCCTCCATACAGCTGACGCAAAAAGGACTCGAAGTAATTCCGAGTCTCACGGCATGTATGCCCCGCGGATAGTGCCCCGTAGGAATGCCCACAAAATTTGCTCTGTTGCCCTTATTTTTTGTAACGCAAACGAAAACATAATTTTTAGTTATACTGCACAATCTGGTAACACTTGGAATTCGTGAAACATTTGCTACATAAGCTAACTAACCAAATTGGCCTTAAATTATCATATTTTTGTTTTGACGTTTATGGGTAGAAATTAGCTCGATAAGGATATAAGTTCGCTTTGCACAATTAACAACAATGGTTGAAATTATCGTAAAACTAATACGGCTGCGTGTAGTGAAAGCGGAATGCCTGCCATGGTATGAAAGATTAATTTGAGAAGATTTCGGCTTTACCACACCAATCAAGAGGGAGAAGTTGTGTTGTATGTATACGTATGTGCATACACATGCGTGCATACATCTGATATCATATTTGTACTTTGTCACTAATTGCAGTTGGAATAGGATCTACTTGTAATCCAAGATGATACCACATCGTGCTCTTTCTCTATTATCTTATACCGCTTATACACATCACGTTTAAAACAAAAAATTTGCTCCATGCCTATCCAAGCAACACACACCAAAGCACGCCAGTGTGTAAAGTACGGATAACTGCGTTATTGCCCATACCAGGGCCAATATGGGGGAAAACAATTCGCAGTTAAAAGTGTTTTGTTATTCTTTCTAGTTACTCTTTCCTTGTTTTCTTCATTTTGCATACATACAAATAGGCGCGTAAGTGTACGTCTCTAGCGACTTTTTGGTCATGTCCGCAAATAAATGGAAACGTGACTCTTTTCAACATTCAACGCGGTAATGCCCTGAAATCGTTGTGAGCGTATTCTATCAATCAATAAATACAAATGTTCACCAGTACACATCATAAATTTGCATTTTTATTACATGTACGTATCCATGTATGTATGCATTTACCCAAGTAGTGCAGCCCCATACACCTGTTGGTCTCAAGAGTAACATTTTTTTCGATATTTGCTGCGTTCAACAATCGTTTCTGTATGTATGTGTGTACCTATTATGTATGTGAATTCTTTTTGTGAAGCTCCGATCGAAATTAGAGAGGCAATTGAGTTATTGTAATCGCAGGTATTAAATTAGTGATAGTTTCCAGTTCCTAACTATGATCACATGGCGGCTGGCTACAGTACGTCATTCCAAAAACGTCTGCACCATAAAGCAACTGAGAACTATAAATTTAAAAGACAAAAAATGTAATTTCCAGTATACAGGGTTACCGGAAAAGTCGTACTGTACTCATATACTTAAGGACATTTCTAATTACTTTTATCAAATATTCCATATTAAAGATTATTTTACAAAAATATTTTCTTTTTGCTGGTACGTCAACTTTTTTATTGTTAGTTCAAGGTCTGATTGTTTTCTGTTTTAGTTAAATAGTATGAAAATTAATATAAATCATCAATAGAATTTTATCTGAGTTCTGAAAATTAAAAATTGCTACTTAATACAACTTTAAATTTACGATTTTTCGCTATCTTATGGAAACTATTCTGGAAATTGTTAAGAGTAGTATGTCTTTTTAGCAAAAACAAAAATGTATAATATTCTAACATAAGAATAATACTATATTCTACATAAAAAGGAATCCGAAGAACTGTTGTAATTAAAGATTTATCAATTGAAAGCCGCACTTAAATTATGCCGTTTCCAATACATTTCCTATGCTCGCTTTTGAAAGACGTCACTCAACGCACTTCACTGATGCATATACTCTTAAAATATGTATAATATTCTGCTTTTTTCGGTAGAGACCTTATCTTGCAGTCCATATAAATCGAGTGGGAAGGATTCAAAAAATATTTGTGGGTTTTGCATTCGACTCACCCAGTTTTTCAGACCCTAATCGATCATATGAACATCGCTGTTCATTCATTAGTCTTTTCCCGTTTAGTGACAGAGGTACTCTTCAGGCAGTATCATTTATCTTTGATGTCGTTAATAGCGAAATTGATTGCCGGCACTTCTAGAAAGAATACAGTTTAAGTTGCTCACAGAAATTTTCGTTGTTTTAAGATTTTTTCGCATTGGTTTTAGTAGGACATTACTGTAGTATACTAATGCGGAACTCATCAGAACAGTGTCTGACTTTCATTACCTCTCAAACTTTTTGAATTTGGATCTTTCTGGCCCAAACAGTTATTTCAAACACAATTAAAAATTACTTTCTATGTTACAAATCAAACTAATACTTCGAAAATGTTTGTCATTTTAGTTTTAAATATTATTAATTCGTTAAAGTTTAATATTATCGGTAATTTAATTTTACACTTTTTTAATCATAGATTTTCTAAAATACTTATATTGTAGTTACGAATTAATTTCTTAAATGTCTGTTCCGAATTTTTGTTAGACATTATTGAAAAATTAACAATATAACTGAATCCGCAAGTGGTCCAGCATAACGAAGTATCGATTTTCAATACTACTTGTTTAGTATGGCCACCTGGCATAATTAAAACAATCGAAAAACTTCGCGTAAAAGCTTTGTTTGCGGCCGGGAGCCCCTATGTGTGCATGCCTCACTGTCAATGTTTATTTACTCTTTATTCTTTACTCTGCTTATGCGATTCGTCCGTTGTAGATGTGCTATATTATGTCTGTTGCGTCCTCGACTGCGTGACTTGGCATGTGAGCTGGACTTTGATCTCCTTTATTTGTGAACATCCTAATTCGTTACGGTCTATGAGAATGAGTATTGTGATGAATAATAACCTGTTTGCCGAACACCTGGTGCAATTTACCGAATACTACGAGAAACTGGTTATTTTATGAGACGGAGAACCGATAAAAGGCGACCTCATAATTTTGACGAGGAAGAAAACGAGATACGATATCTATTTGTGGCAGGTGTGAACACACCCACGAATGTTGTTCCAGAACAGCTTTGGCTAATCGCAGTGAAAGATGCGGCTTATAATGTATACTACTAAACAGTACCCGTATCACTACGCGTCTGCGCAAGTCACAGAAGAAGGGAAATTGATTGCCGGCACTTCTAGAAAGAATACAGTTTAAGTTGCTCACAGAAATTTTCGTTGTTTTAAGATTTTTTCGCATTGGTTTTAGTAGGACATTACTGTAGTATACTAATGCGGAACTCATCAGAACAGTGTCTGACTTTCATTACCTCTCAAACTTTTTGAATTTGGATCTTTCTGGCCCAAACAGTTATTTCAAACACAATTAAAAATTACTTTCTATGTTACAAATCAAACTAATACTTCGAAAATGTTTGTCATTTTAGTTTTAAATATTATTAATTCGTTAAAGTTTAATATTATCGGTAATTTAATTTTACACTTTTTTAATCATAGATTTTCTAAAATACTTATATTGTAGTTACGAATTAATTTCTTAAATGTCTGTTCCGAATTTTTGTTAGACATTATTGAAAAATTAACAATATAACTGAATCCGCAAGTGGTCCAGCATAACGAAGTATCGATTTTCAATACTACTTGTTTAGTATGGCCACCTGGCATAATTAAAACAATCGAAAAACTTCGCGTAAAAGCTTTGTTTGCGGCCGGGAGCCCCTATGTGTGCATGCCTCACTGTCAATGTTTATTTACTCTTTATTCTTTACTCTGCTTATGCGATTCGTCCGTTGTAGATGTGCTATATTATGTCTGTTGCGTCCTCGACTGCGTGACTTGGCATGTGAGCTGGACTTTGATCTCCTTTATTTGTGAACATCCTAATTCGTTACGGTCTATGAGAATGAGTATTGTGATGAATAATAACCTGTTTGCCGAACACCTGGTGCAATTTACCGAATACTACGAGAAACTGGTTATTTTATGAGACGGAGAACCGATAAAAGGCGACCTCATAATTTTGACGAGGAAGAAAACGAGATACGATATCTATTTGTGGCAGGTGTGAACATACCCACGAATGTTGTTCCAGAACAGCTTTGGCTAATCGCAGTGAAAGATGCGGCTTATAATGTATACTACTAAACAGTACCCGTATCACTACGCGTCTGCGCAAGTCACAGAAGAAGGGGATCTGTTAAGAAGGCTAAATGTTTGCATATTTTTGCTTGCTTCCAATGCCGAAGATCCATCGTTCTGCAAAAAAATGTCGTGGAGCCTAGTGACGATATTACGAACTGACATAATGTTCACTACTGGGCTCTAAAATACTAATGCAAGATCATCGAATGATTTTCTTGCGTGGTGTCAATTGAAACGGCTTGCATACAATGATATGAATACGATCGATAGTGTGAATGCCCTAAAATCGATGATTCTTAACGTGGCTGACGAAATCAAAATAAAAAAGTTTAAATTGTTAAGTTCCTTATTTTAGTCTCATATTTTTAAAATTTGTTTCCTTCTTATGAAAATTTACACTTCACCGATTGAGTCCGCAATCCGCCTATGGATTATTTCTCTAATTTTAGTATTATATCTTTTTGGAGAGGAAAAAAGACAAACCATTTTTTATATAATTTACACAATAGTTTCCACACAAAATTAATTTTTCTTAATGAAGAGTACAAGAAAACAGGCATCAAGCAGCTACGAGTATTTTTAACTGTCCGGGCTTAGTTAAAATTCTATTGATGATTTTTATTAATTGTCATTAGCCTTAACTAAATACAGAAAACCAAACGGACCTTTGAACTAACGGTAAGAAATTGACGTCCAAGCAAAACAGAAAAGCATTTTTTTTAAATAATATTTAATATCTAATATTTAGAAAGCATTTGTGTTGTAGTCATCATGCCATATAAGAAAATCAGAAGTGTCCTTTAGTATCCAATATCCTAGTAAGCCTGTGTACAAAATAAAATAGAAAAGTTACTACATCTGTAACAATCATATTTAAGCCAACTCTGTAAACTCTGCTTTGTTATTAAATAATATAATTATTAACTGTATCTATAAAATTTGATATTTGATATTTCTAGTGAAGTTAAATTAAGTAAAATCCATACATATGAACTCAGTCAGCACGCAACCGAGTTTCCTACATTTCACATCAGGAAGTCTGAAGAAATCGATTTTGTCCAATTATAGCGGTCAGTTGGTGAGAAATTTAATTATTGCATATAAAACCGTACAAGCAAACTGAATCGCCCCAAAAGAACATTTTACCCTAAACCATCACAATTGTATACCAACAATTGAAGCGAAAGAAATTTAGTTTTTTTGGCTAAATTGTGCACAGTTGACCCAGCGCATTAGCCTTGAATGCCTCTCCTATCAGAGGTTTGCTTGAACTCATTTCACATACACATTCACATACATACACAAACGTCAGTACATAAGGATATGCGTTTGACCTCTGTAATATCGATTAGATTCGAATCTTTTAATAAGTTTTATTTCCGCCACTGCTCTGCCGACCAATCGAATCTGCCATGCGAAATATATAAGTACAAGGTAGTCAGTGAGCAGGTTGCGTAGCACAGGGCCTGCCATACCCAACGTCAAACGTTTCAGGGCGCTTCTCAGCGTTGACTTACCAACGGCAGTCGATCAACTTACTCTTAATTTGCTTAAATTGGGTGTATTTGACAAAAAAGAAAACAATTTTTCCCTCTTTGTAAGGGCATGTATGCATGTATGTGTGAATGTATATACGTGTATAATACATTCACGGATTTAATTCAATATTGACTTCGGCATACGCGCTATCTAAATATTACGGGCGGTACTAGTCACGCAAAAAATATCTACAAAAAACTCATAGGGATGCTATTCTCTATCATAAGTTTTAGATATGTAAAGGGTGTTTTTAGACGCAGAGAATATTTTTTATACAATTTGCCTGCGCAAACACCTGCATATGTATTTGACTTATCCAGTCAGTTAATATTATCTTGAAAATCGTGAAATTAATATCCAAAGTTCTAGTTGTGTACGATAAACTTATATTGGGCTCTTTCACCGAGAAAGAAATAGTGATTCTCATTACAAACCTTACTAGAGCTCCAAAATATCTTAAATATAATATTTAAAAATAAGACTTTAAAGTAATTTTGGTTCTTCGAAAAAAATTGAGATTTAGGAATGGGGAAATCAATATCGAGATCATAAAAAATTCAGCCAATTTCATTAAAAAGCCGAGTAGTGGGTGCATAATTAAATAATTTGATCTAAAAATTTCAACTTGCAACGGAAACTGAAAACGCAAAACCATTTGGCGAATATTGAAGCTGCCTCAGTGAATCTGGACAATTAATGACACCACAAACAATATCATAGATTACCATCAGTAAGTGTATTATATGCTTTCAGGACAGTGATTTAAAATTTATCAACATCCAACGGGCCCCATAAAACGGGCGTTGCTCTTTAAAATGAAGAGATTGCAGGACAAAAGGGACAAAGCTTCGTTGAGCTTTTTCGATTCTGTGTGAGTTTAAAGTATGGATTCCAAATTACTAAAACATATTTCAACTTTGAACTTACTAGCGAATTATAAAGCATTTTCCTAGTATAAGGATATTTAAAGTCTCACGCAAAATTTCGCAGAAAGCTCAAGTTGGAATAGGCCTTGGGAATAATGAAACTAATGTGATTAACAAACGATAATCTTGATTTCTGGATATAGGGGTATGAAATTAAATACAATTTTCCACGTCTACAAATAATTTAAGTCTAAATCTCCGTCCGTACTTATAATTGGTGTGCACGTCCTTTGCTGGACGGTCTTAGAGATTTATGACGGCTCCGAACGGTAGATGGTTTTCATGAGAATCTTTTTCATGGCATACTCTCGGAGGCTTAGCATTGCACACTATCGGGCGAACGCTATTAGGAAAACACCGTTTTCTGACATTTGATCATAGTGCAATATTCCACTTGGGTAAGAGATGCAATTGATAAATGTAACGCAATACTGTCATTTCGTGCACACAAACGCATTGAATTTGGACTCAACATGACACGGTCTTTCCAACAACTTTGTATCTTATATTTTTTTGAAGAGATGTTTTTTTATGTATTTTGACAATACATTTTTCACTTTGTCGCAGAATGCGGAAAACTAGCGTTACCAAACGCTTAGGTAGACATTTTTTATGAAAGAGAAATTGATATTTGGACCACCGTCATAATTCCTGCACTAATGAAAACACAATAAAATAATAAGGAAAATGATTTTAATGTTTTTAAAAAGCACATTTTCAAAGCACTTTTTCCAATCAGAAGTATATACCTCCACATCGAGCTGTTTAAAAGCTTCGGCAGCTTCTTCAGGCTTAGAAAAACGTTCGAATCGCATTTTATTTTTGATGGTCGGGACGAAAAAGAAATCACTAGGTTCCAAATCAGGGCTGTAAAGCAGATGACCCATTAACACGATCTTTTGAGTACTCAAAAACTTTCACATGTGAGCGGATAAGTGAAAACTCGGGTTGTAAGATAGTTCGTCGGTTGTGATTGAATTTCTTAGTTCTCTGATCATTTCTGGCTAACAAATGATAGTGCATTGATTTTCTGACACAAAAACCGGTTTTGAATGGCTTTCAGGAAATTCATCCCGCATGGATCGTTGTGTCAGCGTTTCGCAGTGGTGGCTAAGTATTGTGCTTCAACGCCAAAAATCAAAGTAAGTTGATCAAGGCAGTTCGGCGTCATAAGTTCACATCGAAAGTCGTAAAAAATCCTCGCACGAACATTTTCACAAGTTATTTTTTTGGGCAAGATGAATTCTCCAACTCACTGAAAAAATAACTAATAAATCTCGTAAATGCAAATGTTATTGTAGGTATGTCAAAGTTTCAGGCCAATCAGAGCAAAACTGAGGGAGTTACAGAACTTTACCGTGGAGATTTGACATTTTTGTTGTTTTCCAACCGATTTACATGCTTTTTGCATATTTAGAAAGGCTGACGCTTCCACAGTCATGTGCCGAAATTTCAGGCCAATCAGGGCAAAGCCGAGCGAGTTATGACAATTCTACTGAAAGATTATATGACAAAGTTTCAGGCCAATCAGAGCAAAACTGAGCGAGTTATGACAATTCTACTGAAAGGATATATGTCAAAGTTTCAGACCAATCAGAGCAAAATTGGGGGAGTTACAGCATCTTTACCGTGGAGATTTGACAGTTTTGTTGTTTTTCAACCGATTTTCATGTTTTCTGCATATTTAGAAAGGCTGACGCTTACACGGTCATATGCCGAAATTTCAGGCCGATCAGGGCAAAGCTGAGCGAGTTGTGACTATTCTAAGAAAGGATATATGTCAACGTTTCAGGCCAATCAGAGCAAAATTGAGGAAGTTACAGCAACTTTTCCAAGAAGATTTGACAGTTTCGGTGTTTGACAACCGATTTTCATGATTTTAGCATATTTATAAAGGTCAACGCTTCTACAATAACTTGCCGAAATTTTAAGCAAATCGGAACAAAGCTGAGCGAGTTTTAGTGGAAGGTTATATGTGAAAGTTTCAGGCCACTCAGAGCAACATTGAGGGAGTTACAGCAACTTTTCCAGGAAGATTTGACAGCTTCGGCGTTCGACAACCGATTTTCATGATTTTTACATATTTATAAAGGTCAACGCTTCTACAATTACGTGCCGAAATTTACATATTTGATGATTTCCACATATTTACAAAGGTCAACGGCTCTACAATTATGATCCCAAAATTTCAAGCAAATCGGAACAAAGCTGAGCGTGTTTTAGTGTAAGGTTATATGTGAAAGTTTCAGGCCAATCAAAGCAAAATTGAGGGAGTTACAGCAACTTTTCCAAGAAGATTTGACAGTTTTGGTGTTCGACAACCGATTTTCACGATTTTTACATATTTATAAAGGTCAACGCTTCTACAATTAAATACCGACATTTCAAGCAAATCGGAACAAAGCTGAGCGAGTTTTAGTGGAAGGTTATATGTATATGACAGTTTCAAGCGTATCAGAGCAAAATTGAGGGAGTTGCAGCAACTTTTCCAAGAAGAGTTGACAGTTTTGGTGTTTGACAACCGATTTTCACGATTTTTACATATTTATGAAGGTCAATGCTTCTACAATTAAATACCGACATTTCAAGCAAATCGGAACAAAGGTGAGCGAGTTTTAGTGGAAGGTTATATGTATATGACAGTTTCAGGCCAATCAGAGCAAAATTGAGGGAGTTACAGCAATTTTTTCAAGAAGATTTGACAGTTTCGGTGGTTAATAACCGATTTTAATGATTTTTACATATTTATAAAGGTCAACGCTTCTACAATTACGTGCCGAAATTTCAAGCAAATCGGAACAAAGCTGAGCGAGTTTTAGTGGAAGGTTATATGTGAAAGTTTATATGTGAAAGTTTCAGGCCAATCAGAGCAAAATTGAGGGAGTTACAGCAACTTTTCCAAGAAGATTTGACAGTTTCGGTGCTTGACAACTGATTTTCATGATTTTTACATATTTGTAAAGGTGAACGCTTCTACAATTACGTGCCGAAATTTCAAGCAAATCGGAACAAAGCTGAGCGAGTTTTAGTGGAAGGTTATATGTGAAAGTTTCAGGCCAATCAGAGCACAATTGAGGGAGTTACAGCAACTTTTCCAAGAAGATTTGACAGCTTCGGTGTTCGACAACCGATTTTCATGATTTTTACATATTTATAAAGGTCAACGCTTCCACAGTTATGTGCCGAAATTTCAAGCAAATCGGAACACAGCTGAGCGAGTTTTAGTGGAAGGTTATATGTGAAAGTTTCAGGCCAATCAGAGCAAAATTGAGGGAGTTACAGCAACGTTTCCAAAAAGATTTGAGAGTTTCGGTGTTCGACAACCGATTCTCATGATTTTTACATATTTATAAAGGTTAACGCTTCTACAATTACTTGCCGAAATTTCAAGCAAATCGGAACAACGCTGAGCGAGTTTTAGTGGAAGGTTATATGTGAAAGTTTCAGGCCAATCAGAGCAAAATTGAGGGAGTTACAGCAACTTTTCCAAGAAGATTTGACAGTTTCGGTGTTCGACAACCGATTTTCATGATTTTTACATATTTAGAAAGGTCAACGCTTCTACAATTACATGCCGAAATTTCAAGCAAATCGGAACAACGCTGAGCGAGTTTTAGTGGAAGGTTATATGTGAAAGTTTCAGGCCAATCAGAGCAAAATTGAGGGAGTTACAGCAACTTTTCCAAGAAGATTTGACAGCTTCGGTGTTTGACAACCGATTTTCATGATTTTTACATATTTATAAAGGTCAACGCTTCTACAATTACATGCCGAAATTTCAAGCAAATCGGAACAAAGCTGAGCGAGTTTTAGTGGAAGGTTATATGTGAAAGTTTCAGGCCAATCAGAGCAAAGTTGAGGGAGTTACAGCAACTTTTCCAAAAAGATGTAAGAGTTTCGGTGTTCGACAGCCGATTTTCACGATTTTTACATATGTATTTATACAGGTCAACGCTTCTACAATTACGTGCCGAAATTTCAAGCAAATCGGAACAGAGCTGAGCGAGTTTTAGTGGAAGGTTATATGTTAAAGTTTCAGGCCAATCAGAGCAAAATTGAGGGAGTTACAGCAACTTTTCCAAGAAGATTTGACAGCTTCGGTGTTCGACAACCGATTTTCACGATTTTTACATATGTATTTATAAAGGTCAACGCTTCTACAATTACGTGCCGAAATTTCAAGCAAATCGGAACAGAGCTGAGCGAGTTTTAGTGGAAGGTTATATGTGAAAGTTTCAGGCCAATCAGAGCAAAATTGAGGGAGTTACAGCAACTTTTCCAAAAAGATTTGACAGTTTCGGTGTTTGACAGCCGATTTTCATGATTTTTACATATTTATAAAGGTCAACGCTTCTACAATTACATGCGGAAATTTCAAGCAAATCGGAACAAAGCTGAGCGAGTTTTAGTTGAAGGTTATATATGAAAGTTTCAGGCCAATCAGAGCAAAATTGAGGGAGCTACAGCAACTTTTCCAAAAAGATTTGACAGTTTCGGTGTTTGACAGCCGATTTTCATGATTTTTACATATTTATAAAGGTCAACGCTTCTACAATTACATGCCGAAATTTCAAGCAAATCGGAACAAAGCTGAGCGAGTTTTAGTGGAAAGTTATATGTGAAAGTTTCAGGCCAATCAGAGCAAAATTGAGGGAGTTACAGCAACTTTTCCAAAAAGATTTGACAGCTTTGGTGTTTGACAGCCGATTTTCATGATTTCTACATATTTATAAAGGTCAACGCTTCTACAATTACGTGCCGAAATTTCAAGCAAAACGCAACAAAGCTGAGCGAGTTTTAGTGGAAGGTTATATGTGAAAGTTTCAGGCCAATCAGAGCAAAATTGAGGGAGTTACAGTAACTTTTCCAAAAAGATTTGACAGTTTCGGTGTTCGACAACCGATTTTCACGATTTTTACATATTTATAAAGGTCAACGCTTCTACAATTACATGCCGAAATTTCAAGCAAATCGGAACAAAGCTGAGCGAGTTTTAGTGGAAGGTTATATGTGAAAGTTTCAGGCCAATCAGAGCAAAATTGAGGGAGTTACAGCAACTTTTCCAAAAAGATTTGACAGCTTTGGTGTTTGACAGCCGATTTTCATGATTCCTACATATTTATAAAGGTCAACGCTTCTACAATTACGTGCCGAAATTTCAAGCAAAACGCAACAAAGCTGAGCGAGTTTTAGTGGAAGGTTATATGTGAAAGTTTCAGGCCAATCAGAGCAAAATTGAGGGAGTTACAGCAACTTTTCCAAAAAGATTTGAGAGTTTCGGTGTTCGACAACCGATTTTCACGATTTTTACATATTTATAAAGGTCAACGCTTCTACAATTACATGCCGAAATTTCAAGCAAATCGGAACAAAGCTGAGCGAGTTTTAGTGGAAGGTTATTTGTGAAAGTTTCAGGCCAATCAGAGAAAAATTAAGGGAGTTACAGCAACTTTTCCAAGAAGATTTGACAGTTTCGGTGTTCTACAACCGATTTTCATGATGTTTACATATTTATAAAGGTCAACGCTTCTACAATTACGTGCCGAAATTTCAAGCAAATCGGAACAAAGCTGAGCGAGTTTTAGTGGAAAGTTATATGTGAAAGTTTCAGGCCAATCAGAGCAAAATTGAGGGAGTTACAGCAACTTTTCCAAAAAGATTTGACAGCTTTGGTGTTCAACAGCCGATTTTCATGATTCCTACATATTTATAAAGGTCAACGCTTCTACAATTACGTGCCGAAATTTCAAGCAAAACGCAACAAAGCTGAGCGAGTTTTAGTGGAAGGTTATATGTGAAAGTTTCAGGCCAATCAGAGCAAAATTGAGGGAGTTACAGCATCGTTACCGTGAAGATTTGACAGTTTTGTTGTTTTGCAACCGATGTTCATGCTTTTGGCATAATTAGAAAGGCTGACGCTTCCACAGTTATGTGCCGAAATTTCAGGCCAATCAGAGCAAAGCTGAGCGAGTTATGACAGTTCTACTGAAAGGATATATGTCAAAGTTTCAAGCCAATCAGAACAAAATTGAGGGAGTTAGAGCATCTTTACCGTGGAGATTTGACAGTTTTGTTGTTTTGCAGCCGATTTTCATGGTTTTTGCATATTTAGAAAGGCTGACGCTTCCACAGTCATGAGCCGAAATTTCAGGCCAATCAGGGCAAAGCTGAGCGAGTTATGACAATTCTACTGAAAGGATATATGACAAAGTTTCAGGCCAATCAGAGCCACATTGAGGGAGTTATAGCATCTTTACCGTGGAGATTTGACAGTTTTGTTGTTTTGCAGCCGATTTTCATGGTTTTTGCATATTTAGAAAGGCTGACGCTTCCACAGTTATGTGCCGAAATTTCAAGCAAATCGGAACAGAGCTGAGCGAGTTTTAGTGGAAGGTTATATGTGAAAGTTTCAGGCCAATCAGAGCAAAATTGAGGGAGTTACAGCAACTTTTCCAAAAAGATTTGACAGTTTCGGTGTTCGACAACCGATTTTCACGATTTTTACATATGTATTTATAAAGGTCAACGCTTCTACAATTACGTGCCGAAATTTCAAGCAAATCGGAACAGAGCTGAGCGAGTTTTAGTGGAAGGTTATATGTGAAAGTTTCAGGCCAATCAGAGCAAAATTGAGGGAGTTACAGCAACTTTTCCAAAAAGATTTGACAGTTTCGGTGTTTGACAGCCGATTTTCATGATTTTTACATATTTATAAAGGTCAACGCTTCTACAATTACATGCCGAAATTTCAAGCAAATCGGAACAAAGCTGAGCGAGTTTTAGTGGAAAGTTATATGTGAAAGTTTCAGGCCAATCAGAGCAAAATTGAGGGAGTTACAGCAACTTTTCCAAAAAGATTTGACAGCTTTGGTGTTTGACAGCCGATTTTCATGATTCCAACATATTTATAAAGGTCAACGCTTCTACAATTACGTGCCGAAATTTCAAGCAAAACGCAACAAAGCTGAGCGAGTTTTAGTGGAAGGTTATATGTGAAAGTTTCAGGCCAATCAGAGCAAAATTGAAGGAGTTACAGCAACTTTTCCAAAAAGATTTGAGAGTTTCGGTGTTCGACAACCGATTTTCACGATTTTTACATATTTATAAAGGTCAACGCTTCTACAATTACATGCCGAAATTTCAAGCAAATCGGAACAAAGCTGAGCGAGTTTTAGGGGAAGGTTATATGTTAAAGTTTCAGGCCAATCAGAGCAAAATTGAGGGAGTTACAGCAACTTTTCCAAGAAGATTTGACAGTTTCGGTGTTCGACAACCGATTTTCATGATTTTTACATATTTATAAAGGTCAACGCTTCTACAATTACATGCGGAAATTTCAAGCAAATCGGAACAAAGCTGAGCGAGTTTTAGTTGAAGGTTATATGTGAAAGTTTCAGGCCAATCAGAGCAAAATTGAGGGAGTTACAGCAACTTTTCCAAAAAGATTTGACAGCTTTGGTGTTTGACAGCCGATTTTCATGATTCCTACATATTTATAAAGGTCAACGCTTCTACAATTACGTGCCGAAATTTCAAGCAAAACGCAACAAAGCTGAGCGAGTTTTAGTGGAAGGTTATATGTGAAAGTTTCAGGCCAATCAGAGCAAAATTGAGGGAGTTACAGCAACTTTTCCAAGAAGATTTGACAGTTTCGGTGTTTGACAACCGATTTTCATGATCTTTACATATTTATAAAGGTCAACGCTTCTACAATTACGTGCCGAAATTTCAAGCAAATCGGAACAAAGCTGAGCGAGTTTTAGTGGAAGGTTATATGTGAAAGTTTATATGTGAAAGTTTCAGGCCAATCAGAGCAAAACTGAGGGAGTTACAGAACTTTACCGTGGAGATTTGACATTTTTGTTGTTTTCCAACCGATTTACATGCTTTTTGCATATTTAGAAAGGCTGACGCTTCCACAGTCATGTGCCGAAATTTCAGGCCAATCAGGGCAAAGCCGAGCGAGTTATGACAATTCTACTGAAAGATTATATGACAAAGTTTCAGGCCAATCAGAGCAAAACTGAGCGAGTTATGACAATTCTACTGAAAGGATATATGTCAAAGTTTCAGACCAATCAGAGCAAAATTGGGGGAGTTACAGCATCTTTACCGTGGAGATTTGACAGTTTTGTTGTTTTTCAACCGATTTTCATGTTTTCTGCATATTTAGAAAGGCTGACGCTTACACGGTCATATGCCGAAATTTCAGGCCGATCAGGGCAAAGCTGAGCGAGTTGTGACTATTCTAAGAAAGGATATATGTCAAAGTTTCAGGCCAATCAGAGCAAAATTGAGGAAGTTACAGCAACTTTTCCAAGAAGATTTGACAGTTTCGGTGTTTGACAACCGATTTTCATGATTTTAGCATATTTATAAAGGTCAACGCTTCTACAATAACTTGCCGAAATTTTAAGCAAATCGGAACAAAGCTGAGCGAGTTTTAGTGGAAGGTTATATGTGAAAGTTTCAGGCCACTCAGAGCAACATTGAGGGAGTTACAGCAACTTTTCCAGGAAGATTTGACAGCTTCGGCGTTCGACAACCGATTTTCATGATTTTTACATATTTATAAAGGTCAACGCTTCTACAATTACGTGCCGAAATTTACATATTTGATGATTTCCACATATTTACAAAGGTCAACGGCTCTACAATTATGATCCCAAAATTTCAAGCAAATCGGAACAAAGCTGAGCGTGTTTTAGTGTAAGGTTATATGTGAAAGTTTCAGGCCAATCAAAGCAAAATTGAGGGAGTTACAGCAACTTTTCCAAGAAGATTTGACAGTTTTGGTGTTCGACAACCGATTTTCACGATTTTTACATATTTATAAAGGTCAACGCTTCTACAATTAAATACCGACATTTCAAGCAAATCGGAACAAAGCTGAGCGAGTTTTAGTGGAAGGTTATATGTATATGACAGTTTCAAGCGTATCAGAGCAAAATTGAGGGAGTTGCAGCAACTTTTCCAAGAAGAGTTGACAGTTTTGGTGTTTGACAACCGATTTTCACGATTTTTACATATTTATGAAGGTCAATGCTTCTACAATTAAATACCGACATTTCAAGCAAATCGGAACAAAGGTGAGCGAGTTTTAGTGGAAGGTTATATGTATATGACAGTTTCAGGCCAATCAGAGCAAAATTGAGGGAGTTACAGCAATTTTTTCAAGAAGATTTGACAGTTTCGGTGGTTAATAACCGATTTTAATGATTTTTACATATTTATAAAGGTCAACGCTTCTACAATTACGTGCCGAAATTTCAAGCAAATCGGAACAAAGCTGAGCGAGTTTTAGTGGAAGGTTATATGTGAAAGTTTATATGTGAAAGTTTCAGGCCAATCAGAGCAAAATTGAGGGAGTTACAGCAACTTTTCCAAGAAGATTTGACAGTTTCGGTGCTTGACAACTGATTTTCATGATTTTTACATATTTGTAAAGGTGAACGCTTCTACAATTACGTGCCGAAATTTCAAGCAAATCGGAACAAAGCTGAGCGAGTTTTAGTGGAAGGTTATATGTGAAAGTTTCAGGCCAATCAGAGCACAATTGAGGGAGTTACAGCAACTTTTCCAAGAAGATTTGACAGCTTCGGTGTTCGACAACCGATTTTCATGATTTTTACATATTTATAAAGGTCAACGCTTCCACAGTTATGTGCCGAAATTTCAAGCAAATCGGAACACAGCTGAGCGAGTTTTAGTGGAAGGTTATATGTGAAAGTTTCAGGCCAATCAGAGCAAAATTGAGGGAGTTACAGCAACGTTTCCAAAAAGATTTGAGAGTTTCGGTGTTCGACAACCGATTCTCATGATTTTTACATATTTATAAAGGTTAACGCTTCTACAATTACTTGCCGAAATTTCAAGCAAATCGGAACAACGCTGAGCGAGTTTTAGTGGAAGGTTATATGTGAAAGTTTCAGGCCAATCAGAGCAAAATTGAGGGAGTTACAGCAACTTTTCCAAGAAGATTTGACAGTTTCGGTGTTCGACAACCGATTTTCATGATTTTTACATATTTAGAAAGGTCAACGCTTCTACAATTACATGCCGAAATTTCAAGCAAATCGGAACAACGCTGAGCGAGTTTTAGTGGAAGGTTATATGTGAAAGTTTCAGGCCAATCAGAGCAAAATTGAGGGAGTTACAGCAACTTTTCCAAGAAGATTTGACAGCTTCGGTGTTTGACAACCGATTTTCATGATTTTTACATATTTATAAAGGTCAACGCTTCTACAATTACATGCCGAAATTTCAAGCAAATCGGAACAAAGCTGAGCGAGTTTTAGTGGAAGGTTATATGTGAAAGTTTCAGGCCAATCAGAGCAAAGTTGAGGGAGTTACAGCAACTTTTCCAAAAAGATGTAAGAGTTTCGGTGTTCGACAGCCGATTTTCACGATTTTTACATATGTATTTATACAGGTCAACGCTTCTACAATTACGTGCCGAAATTTCAAGCAAATCGGAACAGAGCTGAGCGAGTTTTAGTGGAAGGTTATATGTTAAAGTTTCAGGCCAATCAGAGCAAAATTGAGGGAGTTACAGCAACTTTTCCAAGAAGATTTGACAGCTTCGGTGTTCGACAACCGATTTTCACGATTTTTACATATGTATTTATAAAGGTCAACGCTTCTACAATTACGTGCCGAAATTTCAAGCAAATCGGAACAGAGCTGAGCGAGTTTTAGTGGAAGGTTATATGTGAAAGTTTCAGGCCAATCAGAGCAAAATTGAGGGAGTTACAGCAACTTTTCCAAAAAGATTTGACAGTTTCGGTGTTTGACAGCCGATTTTCATGATTTTTACATATTTATAAAGGTCAACGCTTCTACAATTACATGCGGAAATTTCAAGCAAATCGGAACAAAGCTGAGCGAGTTTTAGTTGAAGGTTATATATGAAAGTTTCAGGCCAATCAGAGCAAAATTGAGGGAGCTACAGCAACTTTTCCAAAAAGATTTGACAGTTTCGGTGTTTGACAGCCGATTTTCATGATTTTTACATATTTATAAAGGTCAACGCTTCTACAATTACATGCCGAAATTTCAAGCAAATCGGAACAAAGCTGAGCGAGTTTTAGTGGAAAGTTATATGTGAAAGTTTCAGGCCAATCAGAGCAAAATTGAGGGAGTTACAGCAACTTTTCCAAAAAGATTTGACAGCTTTGGTGTTTGACAGCCGATTTTCATGATTTCTACATATTTATAAAGGTCAACGCTTCTACAATTACGTGCCGAAATTTCAAGCAAAACGCAACAAAGCTGAGCGAGTTTTAGTGGAAGGTTATATGTGAAAGTTTCAGGCCAATCAGAGCAAAATTGAGGGAGTTACAGTAACTTTTCCAAAAAGATTTGACAGTTTCGGTGTTCGACAACCGATTTTCACGATTTTTACATATTTATAAAGGTCAACGCTTCTACAATTACATGCCGAAATTTCAAGCAAATCGGAACAAAGCTGAGCGAGTTTTAGTGGAAGGTTATATGTGAAAGTTTCAGGCCAATCAGAGCAAAATTGAGGGAGTTACAGCAACTTTTCCAAAAAGATTTGACAGCTTTGGTGTTTGACAGCCGATTTTCATGATTCCTACATATTTATAAAGGTCAACGCTTCTACAATTACGTGCCGAAATTTCAAGCAAAACGCAACAAAGCTGAGCGAGTTTTAGTGGAAGGTTATATGTGAAAGTTTCAGGCCAATCAGAGCAAAATTGAGGGAGTTACAGCAACTTTTCCAAAAAGATTTGAGAGTTTCGGTGTTCGACAACCGATTTTCACGATTTTTACATATTTATAAAGGTCAACGCTTCTACAATTACATGCCGAAATTTCAAGCAAATCGGAACAAAGCTGAGCGAGTTTTAGTGGAAGGTTATTTGTGAAAGTTTCAGGCCAATCAGAGAAAAATTAAGGGAGTTACAGCAACTTTTCCAAGAAGATTTGACAGTTTCGGTGTTCTACAACCGATTTTCATGATGTTTACATATTTATAAAGGTCAACGCTTCTACAATTACGTGCCGAAATTTCAAGCAAATCGGAACAAAGCTGAGCGAGTTTTAGTGGAAAGTTATATGTGAAAGTTTCAGGCCAATCAGAGCAAAATTGAGGGAGTTACAGCAACTTTTCCAAAAAGATTTGACAGCTTTGGTGTTCAACAGCCGATTTTCATGATTCCTACATATTTATAAAGGTCAACGCTTCTACAATTACGTGCCGAAATTTCAAGCAAAACGCAACAAAGCTGAGCGAGTTTTAGTGGAAGGTTATATGTGAAAGTTTCAGGCCAATCAGAGCAAAATTGAGGGAGTTACAGCATCGTTACCGTGAAGATTTGACAGTTTTGTTGTTTTGCAACCGATGTTCATGCTTTTGGCATAATTAGAAAGGCTGACGCTTCCACAGTTATGTGCCGAAATTTCAGGCCAATCAGAGCAAAGCTGAGCGAGTTATGACAGTTCTACTGAAAGGATATATGTCAAAGTTTCAAGCCAATCAGAACAAAATTGAGGGAGTTAGAGCATCTTTACCGTGGAGATTTGACAGTTTTGTTGTTTTGCAGCCGATTTTCATGGTTTTTGCATATTTAGAAAGGCTGACGCTTCCACAGTCATGAGCCGAAATTTCAGGCCAATCAGGGCAAAGCTGAGCGAGTTATGACAATTCTACTGAAAGGATATATGACAAAGTTTCAGGCCAATCAGAGCCACATTGAGGGAGTTATAGCATCTTTACCGTGGAGATTTGACAGTTTTGTTGTTTTGCAGCCGATTTTCATGGTTTTTGCATATTTAGAAAGGCTGACGCTTCCACAGTTATGTGCCGAAATTTCAAGCAAATCGGAACAGAGCTGAGCGAGTTTTAGTGGAAGGTTATATGTGAAAGTTTCAGGCCAATCAGAGCAAAATTGAGGGAGTTACAGCAACTTTTCCAAAAAGATTTGACAGTTTCGGTGTTCGACAACCGATTTTCACGATTTTTACATATGTATTTATAAAGGTCAACGCTTCTACAATTACGTGCCGAAATTTCAAGCAAATCGGAACAGAGCTGAGCGAGTTTTAGTGGAAGGTTATATGTGAAAGTTTCAGGCCAATCAGAGCAAAATTGAGGGAGTTACAGCAACTTTTCCAAAAAGATTTGACAGTTTCGGTGTTTGACAGCCGATTTTCATGATTTTTACATATTTATAAAGGTCAACGCTTCTACAATTACATGCCGAAATTTCAAGCAAATCGGAACAAAGCTGAGCGAGTTTTAGTGGAAAGTTATATGTGAAAGTTTCAGGCCAATCAGAGCAAAATTGAGGGAGTTACAGCAACTTTTCCAAAAAGATTTGACAGCTTTGGTGTTTGACAGCCGATTTTCATGATTCCAACATATTTATAAAGGTCAACGCTTCTACAATTACGTGCCGAAATTTCAAGCAAAACGCAACAAAGCTGAGCGAGTTTTAGTGGAAGGTTATATGTGAAAGTTTCAGGCCAATCAGAGCAAAATTGAAGGAGTTACAGCAACTTTTCCAAAAAGATTTGAGAGTTTCGGTGTTCGACAACCGATTTTCACGATTTTTACATATTTATAAAGGTCAACGCTTCTACAATTACATGCCGAAATTTCAAGCAAATCGGAACAAAGCTGAGCGAGTTTTAGGGGAAGGTTATATGTTAAAGTTTCAGGCCAATCAGAGCAAAATTGAGGGAGTTACAGCAACTTTTCCAAGAAGATTTGACAGTTTCGGTGTTCGACAACCGATTTTCATGATTTTTACATATTTATAAAGGTCAACGCTTCTACAATTACATGCGGAAATTTCAAGCAAATCGGAACAAAGCTGAGCGAGTTTTAGTTGAAGGTTATATGTGAAAGTTTCAGGCCAATCAGAGCAAAATTGAGGGAGTTACAGCAACTTTTCCAAAAAGATTTGACAGCTTTGGTGTTTGACAGCCGATTTTCATGATTCCTACATATTTATAAAGGTCAACGCTTCTACAATTACGTGCCGAAATTTCAAGCAAAACGCAACAAAGCTGAGCGAGTTTTAGTGGAAGGTTATATGTGAAAGTTTCAGGCCAATCAGAGCAAAATTGAGGGAGTTACAGCAACTTTTCCAAGAAGATTTGACAGTTTCGGTGTTTGACAACCGATTTTCATGATCTTTACATATTTATAAAGGTCAACGCTTCTACAATTACATGCCGAAATTTCAAGCAAATCGGAACAACGCTGAGCGAGTTTTAGTGGAAGGTTATATGTGAAAGTTTCAGGCCAATCAGAGCAAAATTGAGGGAGTTACAGCAACTTTTCCAAGAAGATTTGACAGCTTCGGTGTTTGACAACCGATTTTCATGATTTTTACATATTTATAAAGGTCAACGCTTCTACAATTACATGCCGAAATTTCAAGCAAATCGGAACAAAGCAGAGCGAGTTTTAGTGGAAAGTTATATGTGAAAGTTTCAGGCCAATCAGAGCAAAATTGAGGGAGTTACAGCAACTTTTCCAAAAAGATTTGACAGCTTTGGTGTTTGACAGCCGATTTTCATGATTCCTACATATTTATAAAGGTCAACGCTTCTACAATTACGTGCCGAAATTTCAAGCAAAACGCAACAAAGCTGAGCGAGTTTTAGTGGAAGGTTATATGTGAAAGTTTCAGGCCAATCAGAGCAAAATTGAGGGAGTTACAGCAACTTTTCCAAAAAGATTTGAGAGTTTCGGTGTTCGACAACCGATTTTCACGATTTTTACATATTTATAAAGGTCAACGCTTCTACAATTACATGCCGAAATTTCAAGCAAATCGGAACAAAGCTGAGCGAGTTTTAGTGGAAGGTTATTTGTGAAAGTTTCAGGCCAATCAGAGCAAAATTGAGGAAGTTACAGCATCGTTACCGTGAAGATTTGACAGTTTTGTTGTTTTGCAACCGATGTTCATGCTTTTGGCATAATTAGAAAGGCTGACGCTTCCACAGTCATGAGCCGAAATTTCAGGCCAATCAGGGCAAAGCTGAGCGAGTTATGACAATTCTACTGAAAGGATATATGACAAAGTTTCAGGCCAATCAGAGCCACATTGAGGGAGTTATAGCATCTTTACCGTGGAGATTTGACAGTTTTGTTGTTTTGCAGCCGATTTTCATGGTTTTTGCATATTTAGAAAGGCTGACGCTTCCACAGTTATGTGCCGAAATTTCAGGCCAATCAGGGCAAAGCTGAGCGAGTTATGACAGTTCTACTGAAAGGATATACCTAAGTTTATACTAAAAAATACCAAATTTTTCGGTAAATGACTCTAAAATGTAACCTACGTTCTAAAAAGTCCCCTGTCTGGTCATAACGGAGAGCGTGTTGAACTGGTTGCGAATCGGTTGTTGGTTGATCTTCCATTCCTTGGTGTGTGTATTCAACAGTAAATCGGGCAAATATTTTACATTTTGAGCTGCAATATCATCTTATTCACAAACATTTTGTAAATGCCTGCCACTAGCCGTTACAACTTCACATCCGCCTTTCAGCTGAGCCGGGCAAACATTATCCTGAATGCCCCCACATTAGCCTTCAATATAATCTGCGCCAGATATGTTTATACAAAACAATGTTTTTGCTACAAACATAAACTCATATTTTATAGTATATTTCATTAGCTGCCGATTAAAGTAGTTATTATTAAAACGGTTTGAGGATGTATTACTATATGATGATATACCATATCTTCTCCTTCTTGAGGCATTCCTCTTCCTCTGCTACCACCGGAGCGTTCGTCATTCGTCATACGTTAGGAATAGTCTAAGTAGTACTTCTTGGAAAGAGAGATTCTCCGTTGGATTTCAAGGCTGATGTTATCGGTGTTAATGCTGGTTCCTAGAAGTCTCTTACAATCTCAACGTGCCATATCGGAAAAAGACAATTATAAACTATTTTGTGTCATCTCAATTTGATATGCGATAATTTCGCCAATTCAAATCAGAATACCAAAATGTTTATTTTTTTGTGGCAAGCTACAAATATTTTGCTTTTTTTTCTTGTAGATTTATTAGGTAGTTTTTAATTTATTCATTTGAATATAATGGCTTATTTTGCATACTATGAAGTAACCAGAAATAATATTGATGTACAGGGTTGGCCATATTAAACTGACCCATGTGATTATTAAAAAAATATGGAAAAAGAAACATTTTTTTTGTGTTTCATTGTGAAAAACATTTAATTTAGTTCAAGGAGATTCGTTTACATCACTTTTTGAATATAATATCGCACAAGTGGTCGCCCTTAGCTCGTATAGCGTAATGTGCCCGTTTTTCGGCGTTTTCCATAGTTTTGGCCAGCGTCTCGGCCGATATGGCGGCTATTTCCCGTCGGATATTGGCCTTAAGTGCGCCTAGTGTCTTTGGCTTGTTGACGTAAACCTTAGATTTCAAATTACAGTAAAAAGTTATAGGGTTACTCAATGGGTCAGTTTAATATGGCCAACCCTGTATATTTAAGGCACTGTAGCCATTGAGAATTCGGAATACGTTGGATCGAATCTCCGTGAAACACCAAAATGAAGAAAAAGTCGTATCTTATAGCGTTCGCCCCTCGGCAGAGAATGGCAAACCTCCGAGTGTATTTCTGCCATGAAAAAGCTCCTTATAAAAATATATCTGCCATTCGGAGTCTGCTTAAATTTGTAGGTCCCTCCATTTGTGGAACAACGCAAAGACGCACCCCACAAATAGGAGGAGGAGCTCGGCTGAACACCCAAAACTGGTGCAAGCGCCAATTATATATATATATATATATGTACATATGTGTACTTTACCATCCCTTACTATATAAAAGGTTTGTTTATAGATATTAGTAGAATCCACATTATCTGCCCATGAAGGGTGCTAGTAACATGTTACCTTGACGGGAAGGGCACAAAAAACCATGAGGTTGAAGTGTAAACCTCTAATAAATCGGATCTATCTTAACTAAATCCTTTATATTCATCTTCCTGATTAGTAATCTATCAATAAGCGCATCTAACTGTAATATTTAAAGACATAGTTTTACAGTTATATTTAAAAAAATTCGCAAGCAACAATTTTATGTTCGTTTTTAAACACTCTACTTATCTTCTTCCATAATTCAGATATAAATTATAAATTCAAAATGGATATTTTAAAAGGATTTTTAATTTTTTTTATCCATAACAGAAGAAATCAATGAACTAATATTATACAAATGTTCGCACTTTATGTATAATATTATAATTTTAGTTTTATTATAATTTCATTTACTACTTTGACTTTGTAGTAATTTTTCCTACATACCTGTCGTTTATTATTAAAAGGAGGAGTTAGGGACTAGGCCACTGGCGGCCGGCGTATTTTTTGGATTTTTTTTTTTGTTTCAACGTGAAATAAATGGAAACTCTGAATCAATCCTATGTGTAAGTGTATACATTTTTATTAGTATTATTTCAATTTCTTGTTTTCCGAAAGTAGTGCAAAAGAATATACATATGTATGTATGTGTGAAATTATATGTGAATGTAAATAGCTAAAGAATTGTTGGTATATTCAATTTTGCCATTAAAAAATAGAAAAATATCTCCTGGAATTTCAAGCATAAATTAGTTGTGAATTTACAGTTAAAATGTCAATTAATCGATCAAGAATTGTTCGAGTTATAGGTCGGACCGGCTTGAAAAATTTAGTTTCGGGAAAGAGGTGTTTAAAAGGAAGGAACTCAAAATATAGTATGTACGAGTATACATTTTTAGGTATAAGGCACTCTGTTATGGAAAAAAATCAGGGTTTTGAAATTTCCACAGTCCTCTAATCACTTAAGCCGCTCCTATTAAGAATCTGCTGATTTCGCTGAGTTTGACTCTTTAGTTCGTAAAAGTAATGAATCGAGAAAAAATTGCAGCTGATGTCGTTCTTTACATACTTATATACTTACATATTGCATACAAATATATGTATGTACTATCTATGTATGTATGTAATAAAGATTATATTTATTAAATATTGAAAACTGATTAAATATGTACATACATATGTATGTATGTTAAATACAATGGTTTTCTTAAGAATGGTTATTCGTTGCAAACATGCACTCCGAAGTCTACCATCGTTTGCCGAGAGACAGCCACAATGAGAAACTTTTTTTAAGTTGAAGCCGGGGATGCTTTCCATTTCAATTCAACCGGGCTACTCGGGTCATGTTCTTCGATTTCGATGTAACTTAAATATGTTGCTCTCTGGTCAAAATAATGAGACACGTATTTTTTTGTTCGCCCGAAAAAAATTTTTTTCAAGAGTTATCGGCAATTTTGTTTTTCGGCTCAAACTCGATTTTTTTTAATTATATAAGAAAAAAATTTTTTGAAATACTCATAACTTAGTCAAAAATGAACCGATTTTAATAATTTTGGGTTCAAAATGATCGTTATTACTTACACGAGCGATTTCATTTAGAAATAGTTGCAAAAAAGTAGTTGAAAATTTTTTATTTTGCAAAAAACAAAAAGTGCGAAACAGGGTGTTTACTCAAAAATTCATTACTCAAAAACAACGCATTTTAGCTACTAGGCATGCAGCTCAATTAAAGTTTGAGATGTTTTTTTGATTTGGAAAAAGTTATAAAAAAAAAAAAAATGCAGTTTTTGAAATATTGAATTTTGAAAAAATTTAAATTTTTTTTCTTTTTTACTAAATAAAAAATTTTCAACTACTTTTTTGCAATTGTTTCTACATGAAGTCGCTTGTGTAAGTAATTACGATCATTTTGAACCCAGAATTATTAAAATCGGTTCATTTTTGACTAAGTTATGGGCATTTCAAAAAATTTTTTTCTTATATAATTAAAAAAAATCGAGTTTGAGGCAAAAAACAAAATTGCCGATAACTCTTGAAAAAAATTTTTTTCGGGCGAACAAAAAAATACGTGTCTCATTATTTTGACCAGAGAGCAACATATTTAAGTTACATCGAAATCGAAGAACATGACCCGAGTAGCCCGGTTGAATTGAAATGGAAAGCATCCGGGGCAATCGAAAAGCTGCGGCAATCAATCAATAAGCTAATGATATTAAATTTTAAAATATCTCTCCGTTTTTATCAAAATTTGATTCATTACAAAATAAATGGATTAAAATGACTTAATCCGTTCGTGTCATTGTGCGTTTTCTTAGAATATGAAAAACGGACACAAAAAAGGAAACTGTTGTAAAAACCAATAAATTAGATATACAAGTTGAATGCACATGCACTCATTTACATATACATATGATTACATATACAAACATAACTACTTGGCCAAGAGGGAACATCTTTTTAACAAATAAATCGATATAGAGGTAATGGGGATGCTAATGAAAAATGACAGCCTTGAGCCGTAAAACAAACATTCAACATTGTGCAAATACGGAATTCTTATATAAATACATATGTGTGTGTATATGTGCATATATGTGTACTTGCTTGTATACACAGTCCGAGACATAAGTATTGGCATACCTTTCATTATGAAAATAATTGTCAATTGCATATACAAGTTGGCACAAAATTAATCATCTAATGTTACTTTTTGAATAACTTTTTTAATAAATAAAAAAAATATTTTGAATGATGGAAATCTTTATATTGAACTTTACCGGCTACATTACTTGTCTGTTTGTACATTGCAGCTGTCTAATTCTCAAATATCAAATGTGATTTTCGTGTAACGCCCTTTTCAAAAATTATAAATCTTCCACATTTTTGTTTATTTTTCCCACTTTTAACCATCTGCATAAAATAAAATATTTCTGAGATATTCATTTATTTAACCCATGTAAATTAAATAACTTAAAACTAAACAGCTTCGGTGTGCTATCCTCAAAAATTAATTGTTAATTTGAGTTTAGTTCGCTTATTTGGCAAGGCTGTTGCATAAAACAAAAATAGGGCTTAACATTATTTTTATTAAATTAATTTTGGGTTCTTAAAAAATTAAAAAATTAAAATAGTAAAGAATGATTTGCGTTATTCATGAAAAATATAGAGCGTAAGCAAGGAAAATCGAATAAAACGTAACTGAAAATCATCTTCAACTTACATAGCAAAGTGGATAGCAGGTTTTCATTGAAGATTTAATGGACTGAATTGTGTACTTGAATGTATAAAGAAAAAATTTAAAATGCGGAAGGACTGAAAATTGGGAAAACGTTCACCTTTTAGCAAAGCAATGACCTGAAGCACACAGTTCATGGTATTGACAGCCTCCTGATCTTTACTTCAAAAAGCATTTTTGGGAGGAGTTGGAGTTAATGCTCAGAAGTCGGGCACTTTTAAATAAGCCCAACTTGCAAAGAGCAGTGTAGAAAGAATGACAAAATATTAGGAATGTGACCACACATTCCTCTTTAGTACTTTGTAACCTTAATTTTGAATAATTTTGTTGTATATTAACGAAAGCGATCAGTTTTAAGTTATTTAATTCACATTGGTAAAATAAATAAAAGTCACACTAATTATAGTAATTTTATTGTATTTTATGTCAATGTTGAATAAACTAAAAATCATGAGAAAAATAGAGAAAAGTAATACTGCTTTTATTTTAATACATTTTTTACCATTATTTTCATAACGAGAAGTGTGCCAGTACTTATTGCCAGTACTGTATGTATCTAGTCATGAAGCAAATTTTACTTTGTAAATAACCTTGGTATGTACATACATATGTATAAACAGTGGCTCTCAGAAGTATTTTTCATAGCTTTTGTATGTCCAAATTTCGAATTTCTTATGTATTAAATTTAATAATTTTCTTCGTTAACTTCGTATTCTAATTGCTGAGAAATCTAATCTAATCTAAAGAAATTTGAGAAATAATTTGTCGTTATTATTTTCGAAACCGTTTCGTTTGTTTATTTATTTACATATTGTATTTTTAGCTAAACAGGTGGATGCTAGGGGGTCTGAATATGTATGTATAGTACTGTGTATTTCAAAAATGCTAGAGGGTAAAGAATTAAATACAGCTGCAAAAAAAAAAACTATCATTTAGTCAGCAATACTTCACACTCAACTATCCGGTAAAGCAGTACCCAGAGTACACAAGAGGAACAATGTCCACGGTCGCGTAGCACGAAAAAAGCAAGTTATATAAAAATAAATTAAAAAAGTGTTTACCTATAAAATAAAATGTTTTGAGTCTTGAAAAACATAGTCTTTAGTGACAGAAGCAAGTACAACATTTTTGGATCGAATGGTCGCCGTACGGTATGGCGGGAATCAAATAAAGATCTACGAATTAAAAACTTAAAATCATCTATTAAGCACGGTGCAGCTCTTGTCTTCCTTTGGACTTTTATGTCAGTTCAGGGAGCCAGAAAACTGGTTTTTATAGATGACACAATAGATAAGCATCTTCCTTTGCCCATTCTCAAAAAAAATGTCCATTCCAGTACAGATATGATCCTAAGGGTTTATGATGTTAAAATGTGGGTACTTTTGCAAACACCTTCTTAAAGTACTGGGATAAACTCTGCCAAAAATCTTTGAGCATATCTCGAGGATAAAGTGCGAGAAAACAAAATTTCATCAAAAAGTGCCCTTAAGGCTGTTTTGCTTAAGGAATCGAAAAAATACCTGCTGAATTTGATCGAAAGTTTATACACATACATGCCAAGGCGTTTAGAGACTATTCCCAAAAATAATGATTGTCATAGCAAATATTAGATAGCTTGTACATATACGAATATATATGTATTTATGCACTACTAATAGTTAAAAGCATACTACTTTTGTTGGCTATGAGTTTTTGAAGTGAAAACTTCTTTAGAATCGTTGGCACTCCCAATTTGAGACTCGATGAAACGAAAAACGGCACTAAAAAGAGACATACATATAGATCTTATAGTATATAGCCTGCGAGAGAATGAGAGTACCTAATGCTTGCTTAGACCAAGCGTCCAACGAATGTTTGTGTGTATGTTAGTACGTCTGAGTAATATACGCGTTACGACGCTCATAATAGCAACCGCGTGTGCTGTATTGCGTCCGTATTTTTATATTCGTAAATATTTTCATTTTAATTATGCCGAAAAATAATACAGAAAAGTGTCGTGAATATCGACAGAAAAAAAATAAAACTAAAAAAACCGCAAAGACTTCAACAGAACGTGTACGTGTTTGTTTTACGGAAGGTTTCACTTCTATCGTGTCTAACCATTAGACTGGTATTTTTTTTTTTTGTTACAGATTTTTATGTCCTGCTGAATTATTTATGTATGTATGTAACATTAACCTTTAGTTGTAAAAATTATTTCTAAATAAATCCAAAAAATGCAAACAATTTATAGATTCTCTTAATCGGTATACTTGTGTGAGCCACTGTACATTTAGAAAACATTCTCCATACCTTTACTCGTCTGCTTTTTTACACGAACAATTCCACTTTCACGTTGAACTGCTCAACCGAGCAAACGAAATGCAAGGAGTCAACACCGGAATGTACGCAACATCTGAACCATTACTAGGATCACCGGAGAGAAACAGAATCATACTGAGATATCTATGAAAAACACATTTATGAAGCAGGTGTTCCCTGTGATGGAGGTACATATGTGCCTCAGCTAGCAAAAGTAGCAACATGTGGACTATTGAGATTACTGGCTACGCCAAGGGAACGCATTCAATACATACATACATATGAACGTACATATCAGATACGAATGAAAAACAATAAGAAAATCAAGAGATTTAACTGAAATCACCTTTCTGAATCAATTGCTGCAAGCATCAGCACATACATACATATATACATACATATCAACAGCAGTGTACGGTCTAGTACATAAAAGTAACTGTGACCGACAACTATAGTAACGGTAAATTTCTATACTAAACGGAATCAGAGTAATAAACAATAGCAACATACATATAATGTGTTAAAGCAAGAAAAACAAAACTGAAAACAGAATAAATAATGAGGGCAGAACTCAGGAAAAAAGTGGAAAAAATAACTGTTGAATGGTCATGAGGAAATTCCGTAGAGATACTAAATAAGGACATTTGTAAGCATTGTTTGAATAATATATGTATCATTGATTGGATTTAGGTATTTAAAAATATAGGGAGTGGGGAACTTACAGTGATGAGAGAAACATATGCATTCGTATAGCTATGGTACTACTTGGTTGGCTCTAAGATTTTATGCTTCTAGAAATGCTACGGTTTTGCCTACGTATGCAGTATGTAGGCGGCCGCCGTAGCGGAATGGATTGGTGCATGACTACCGTGCAGTAGCGCCAGAGTTTGAGACTTCGTGCAAGAAACACTAAATGGTGGGAGGAGTTTTTTCTAATAGCCGTCGCCCCGCGGCAGGTAATGTCAAATCTCCGAGCGTATTTATGCCATGAAAAACCTTTTTATAAAAACCATCTGTTTCAGAGGCGCATCCATAAAAATGGAGGGAGCTCCAGTTTTAAGCGGCCTCCGAACGGCAAATGGTTTTGTATGAGGAGCTTTTTCATGGCAGAAATACACTCGGAGGTTTGCCATTGCCTGTTGAGGGGCGGCCGCTATTAGAAAAAAACTTTTTCTTCATTTTGGTGTTTCACGAAGATTCGAACCTACGTTCTCTGTGAATTCCGAACGGTAGTCACGCACCAACCCATTCAGCCACGACGGTCGCCAATATGAGTGAAAGTTATTTTACTTGCGCAATTTTCAAATTTGATAAAGAGTGTCTAAGTTGACTTTTGATTTTTCCCATTTCATTTTATCATTTCTGTTTATTTTATTTATTTCAATTTATATATGTAGATATTCATATCTTTAAACAAACATGTTTCATCATAATTGTCGTTTTTTTTCAGTGGCCCGCAATTTCCCATGATTTTTTAAAGTTTCAAAAACAACGTTTTAAAAGTGATCTTCCTTATTTTCGAACAATTTGGATTTTTTTCAAACTGACCTGATGTGCAGCTCCTAGCGCCATCCTGCTCAACCACATATCATCCACGTGCATATCGTTCAATTTGAGCTCTTCGTTACCGAAGAAGAGCGGACCAATGAAGCTACTGGCCCAAGTACGCGGCAAATAATAAGTTTTTGTGGCTACTGTAAAGGTACCACGCACCTCTTTGAAACTAGTTCAGGGTATAAGTTGAGTTTGAACTGCATTTCGTGGTGGAATGAGATTGAACATACACATGTATTTGGGTGCCAGACAATGTTGTGCTCCAGGCAATGAACTGGCTGAAGAATTTACAAACTATGATTGATTTAAACGCTCAATTGGGCCGGAATCAGAGTATAGCGAGTACATCAAGGTTTTCACTAATATAGCTCACGAGGTTTGAGACAGGGTGACTCGTTGTCGGGTGACTTCTTTAACCTGATGTTGGAGAGGATCGTACGAGAAGATCGTATATCGCTCCGGTACAATATTTTATAAGAGCTTACAATTGTTGGCGTATGCCGATGATATTGACATCATCGGCCTTAACAACCGCGTTGTTAGTTCTGTCATCTCCAGCCTGGATAAAAAGGTATAGCGAATGGGTCTAGTATTGAACGAGGACAAAACGAAGTACCTCTTGTCTTCAAATAAACAGTCTCGCGTATCGGCACCCACGTCACTGTTGACAGTTATAATTTTGAGGTTGTAAAAGACTTCGCGTATTTAAGAACCAGCATTAACACCGATAACAATGTTAGCTTGGAAATCCAACTTAGAATCTCTCTTGCCAACAACTGCTGCTTTGGACTAAGTAGGCAAATGAGTAATAAAGTCCGCTCTCAGCGAACAAGACTCAGACTCTACAAGACTCTCATCATGCCCGTCTTAACGTATGGCACAGAAGCGTGGACGATGACAACATCCGATGAAGCGATGCTTGGAGTGTTTGAGAGAAAGATTCTGCGGAAGATTTTTGGACCTTTGCATGTTGGCAACGGCGAATATCGCAGGCGATGGAACGATGAGCTGTATGAGCTTTACGACGACATAGACATAGCTCAGCGAATAAAGATCCAGCGGCTTCGTTGGCTGGGTCATGTCGTCCGAATGGGTACAAACGCTCCGGCTCTGAAAGTATTTGATGCGGTACCAGCTGGTGGTAGCAGAGGAAGAGGAAGACCTCCTTTGCGTAGGAAATAACATGTGGAGAATGACTTGGCTTCACTTGGTGTGTCCAACTGACGCCGATTAGCCCGAGGAAGAAACGACTGGCGCGCTTTGTTAAACTCGGCCAAACACTCGCGTAAGCAGTTATCGCGCCCATTAAGAAAGAAGAGAAACTCACATTGCAGTTCTGTCACCTGTAAAACAACAAAGTGTTCCCTGAAAAGCCCTGGCAGAGCGGTAGTAAAATTCCTTTGGAAAATTTGCAAAATATCTCACTGGAATGACTAGTTACCTTCTTTAAAAGATCAAAGTGCTTTTAACAACTTAGTTAGGGGATGAAAATCAAATACAGGTATCATGATGGCCTTAAGGCCATCAAGTATCTTGTCTTAGAGAAGCAACCTGGCTAACCTTACCTAATCTACCTTGTAGTGAAATGTGCACCAAATTTCGTTCAAATATATAAGTAAGTTTTTGGTGGAGTTATCGGGAGCATGGACCGACATTCATGGCTACCGATCAATCACGATTCCCACGATGCTTTTTAAATAAATATGGGTAACAAGAAATTAAATATTTTTTTCTAATATTTGTTACAACCGGAAGAAGTAAAACCACGTAGAAACAAAACGTTCAAAAAGACCGCGTAAAAAGAGAATCAAGTTAGATCCCTAATTCCCTCACAGGGCTTTTAAAAAGTAGTTATTGCTTATGACCACAGATAGCCTCTTACTGTAGCCGTCCTATTATATAACGCTGAAGCTTGAATAAGATGACCCTTGGACGCGAACCAAAAAAATGAACAAGATACCAGATACTACGATGAACTCCGATTTTTGCTACGTCTTATTAACGATGCCCATAAACAGAAATAGGCTAAGAGAAGAAAACATCTCATTCGAGCACGCTCTAAATCTTTATTGCGATACCGAATAACAGTATGCATACATATCTAGAGTGTGTAATATGTATGTATGTACGTGTATACACATACGTATGCATGTCTATATGTAGAATCACCCATACCATTAAAAGTTAACAGTTAACAGAATTAGTGGCAGAAACGTTTTTGTTTCTGCCACTACAGCGAAATCGAATTTGGCCGGCAATAATGTTCTCCCAATGCTCGTAAAAGACAATAGCAGGAAAGGTGCGTTAAAATAAAAGTAGATGACAGGTCAGACGGTAGAGGCGGCACTGAACGGCAGTCGACTAACGGCTAACGTACTAACAGTGTTTAATGGACTTTTCCAGCCGCACAAAACGGCTCTCGCCACATGCATACATACATATATTATATGTATATATATATAATTGGCGCATACACCCTTCTGGGTGTTTGGCCGAGCTTCTCCTCCTATTTGTGGTGTGCGTCTTGATGCTGTTTCACAAATGGAGGCACCTACAGTTTTAAGCCGACTCCGAACGGCAGATATTTTTGTGAGGAGCCTTTCCATGGCAGAAATACACTCGGAGGTTTGCCATTGCCTGCCAAGCGGCGACCGCTATTAGAAAAATGTTTTTCTTAATTTGGTGTTTCACCGAGATTCGAACCTAAGTTCTGTCTGTGAATTCCGAATGGCAGTCACCCACCAACCCATTCGGTTACGGCGGCCGCCAATACATACATACATAAATATATTTAACACGTACCCCACAAGAAATCTGACCGCCACTTGAACCATCGACTGACGGGCTACGATATTTTAATCTCATTTTCGCATAGAGTTTAAAGACTATTTGATTTTATTTGATTTCAAACACATTTATCTCCTAGGCATATAAAATATAGTAATACTTAAATCAGCAATGATCTACATAAAGAACAACAAAGCCGCGGGCGCCGACGGACTGCCGGCTGAGCTATTCAAACATGGCGGCGAGGAGCTGGTAAGGTGCATGCATCAGCTCCTATGCAGAATATGGTCGGATGAAAGCATGCCTGCCGATTGGAATTTAAGTGTGCTCTGCCCAATCCATAAGAAGGGCGATCCTGCAATTTGTGCCAATTACCGCGGGATTAGTCTTCTAAATATCGCCTATAAGGTTCTAGCGAGCGTATTGTGTGAAAGGCTGAAGCCCACCGTAAACCAACTGATTGGACCTTATCAGTGTGGCTTCAGACCTGGAAAGTCTACCATCGACCAAATATTTACAATACGCCAAATCTTGGAAAAGACCCATGAAAGGAGAATCGACACACACCATCTTTTCGTCGACTTCAAAGCTGCATTCGACAGTACGGAAAGGAGTTACCTGTATGCCGCGATGTCTGAATTTGGTATCCCCGCAAAACTAATACGGCTATGTAAGATGACCTTGCTCAACACCAGCAGCGCCGTCAGAATTGGGAAGGACCTCTCCGAGCCGTTTGATACCAAACGAGGTTTCAGTTAGGGTGACTCGCTGTCGTGTGACTTCTTTAACCTAATGTTGGAGAGCATCGTACGAGCCGCAGAACTTAATCGCTTATTGACATCATCAGCCTTAACAACCGCGCTGTTAGTTCTGCCTTCTCCAAACTGGATAAAGAGGCAAAGCGAATGGGTCTGGTGGTGAACGAGGACAAAACGAAGTACCTCCTGTCTTCAAACAAACAGTCGGCGCACTCACGTATCGGCACCCACGTCACTGTTGACAGTTATAATTTTGAGGTTGTAAAAGACTTCGTGTATTTAGGAACCAGCATTAACACCGATAACAATGTCAGCCTTGAAATCCAACGTAGAATCTCTCTTGCCAACAAGTGCTACTTTGGACTAAGTAGGCAAGTGAGCAGTAAAGTCCTCTCTCGACGAACAAAACTAACACTCTACAAGACTCTCATCATGCCCGTCCTAACGTATGGCGCAGAAGCTTGGATGATGACAACATCCGATGAAGCGATGCTTGGAGTGTTCGAGAGAAAGATTCTGCGTAAGATTTTTGGGCCTTATCACGTTGGCAACGGCGAATATCGTAGACGATGGAACGATGAGCTGTATGAGCTTTACGACGACATAGACATAGCACAGCGAGTAAAGATCCAGCGGCTTCGTTGGCTGGGTCATGTCGTCCGAATGGATACAAACGCTCCGGCTTTGAAAGTATTCGATGCGGTACCAGCTGGTGGTAGCAGAGGAAGAGGAAGACCTCCTCTGCGTTGGAAAGATCAGGTGGAGAATGACTTGGCTTCACTTGGTGTGTCCAATTGGCGCCGGTTAGCATGAGAAAGAAACGACTGGCGCGCTTTGTTGATCTCGGCCAAAATCGCGTAACCGGTTATCGCGCCAATTAAGAAGAAGATCTACATAAATAGTGGAATCAATCAGAGAGGAATTTTAAGAAATGCTTTCATGTGCTAGTTTTTAATGTAATACACTTGTGAACAAAAGTATTTAAACATTTCCTATATTTTTATAAAAATAGCCAGTGACAAAACATAATACTCGTACCTCTAGTAAGGCTCAACTAAAAGAAATGCTTATACAAGGATGAATAAATATTGGAGCAAGGATGATATATTACACGAGTTATAATACGTTCCCATATAAGTAGATGATCTACTTTTTCGAGCTTAACTCGAAATCCGTAAATAAAAAGCGCGATTTCCCATTCAAAATTCCTCTCCCAAAATCTCAGATTATAAAATAATCCTAGATAATAGCGATACTTTTTGACATACAACTCTGTGTTATCGATAATTATTATTACGAATGTAAGGAGAAACATCAGAACAAAAACTAAATGAAATTGATGCCGGCAAAGAAAACAGGTCTGTAAACATAATTCTAATAAACTTTTTGTTAAATATTATTAATTATGGATTCAGTAAACGTCACATATTTCCTCCAACTGTTTATTATTAGCAGCCAATTAAATTAGCTATTCCTTCTCCTTGTATTTTCTTTAAATCGTTAATAACAATTAAAGAAGCCAAAAACACCGAATATTCCACCAAATTAGTTTTTATGAAGAAAACCCTCTCAGAGTAATATTGACAGCTGATTGTCATTTTTTCAGGTAATCTGCCATATGTGAACGGGTAGATTATTTTGTTGTATTTATAGGTGATTAAGTGCATATGTGAACGTATTAATAGGCAGCACTAGACAACAGAATTCTGCCCGCTCATTTCACCCATATTCTTGCGCTCTTCCAATGCGAAACTTTTTCAATATTTGGCAGCATTGTCAATCTTGTGTGGCACGTAGCGCCGTCCTGCTGGAACCACATGTCGTCTAGGGCTATAGGGTTCAATATGGGCCTTAAGAAATTGGTTATCATCGTTGTGTAGCGCTCGCTGTTGACGGTGACCGCCTCACCAACGTCGGACCGATGACGCCGCCGGCCCAAAATCCACACCAAACGGTAACTTTTTGAGGATGCATTATCACCTGGTGAACCTCGTGTGGATTGGTGTCGTCCCATATACGGCAATTTTGTTTGTTAGCACAGCTATTCATCCAAAAATGCGCCTCGTCACTAAAGATGATTTTTCGCCCAAAACTGGGGTTCTCTTCCAAATGATTCGAAGCCCAGTCAGCGAACAAACGGCGTTGTCTATGGTCATCAACTTTGAGCTCCTGGGTCAGTTGAATCTTGTACGGGTGTAGGCCCAAATCCCGACGCAAAATTCGCCAAGTTGAAGTCTGCGAAAGGCCAAGTTCTTGTGCACGGCGAGGAATAGACTGCCTCGGGTTCTGCTGTACACTTTCACGGACCGCGGCAATGTTCTCGGCTGATATTGCGCTTCTTGAACGTACGGGTGTTGGCTTATTGTTTACTGACCCGGTCGTCTCAAATTTGGCCACCAAACATTGAAGCGTCGACTTTGAAGGGCCACCACGTCTACAGAAAAATGGGCGCAATGCGCGCAACGTTTGCGTTAATGAACACTCATTTTGATAATAAAGTTTTATCATTTGAACGTGCTGTTCAATCGTGGAACTTTCCATGATGATTTGGCATAAACAACTGAATAATAAACAAAAGATTTGACAGATGTCACCAAAACAAAATAGCTGCCAAAATCGACCCGCGCCAATTGAAAAACCCTTTATAACTGGCGAACACAGTTCGTTTTTGCGTTAATGGAATAATGTCTTATATCCTTTTCGGCTTCTACTTTTATTTCATCTTGTATACATACGTCTTGCATGTCTTACATGTGTGTAAATTTTATTGAAAGCTAGTTTATGTAAGTCTGTATGTATGTAAATATTTTATGGATGAAAAACATAGGTAAGAGAATTGAATTTGAGTTTGAGGTATTTTACAAATATTTGTTTGTTATATTTTGCAAACATTCGTTTTGTTAAACACATTCTGTGTTATATTAAAAATTGTAACATTTTATGTATTTATTTATACTTACGTTTTTCGTATTCATTACTTTATTATTGTTATATTATTTTGTGTGTCAATTTTGAATAATTTCATTTAAATATCAATTTTTGAATTCTTTGCTTATTTTTTTCTTTTATACTGATTGTGCTTATTTTTATTATACATATAATATTATATGTAAGTGTATAGGGTGATATGTTGTCTTTCCAAAATTTTACCATGTTTTTTGATTATAATAAAATTTGTAATCAATTAATATCTCTTTTTATTAAAACCAAAATGCCTAAATGCTTTTATTTAAGAAGTAAAGTAACTCTTATTAAAAGCTTTTTAATGTTTGAATATTTTAGTCCCGCAGTGTACTTTGGAGACTTGGTATGTTGTACGCGTATACCGTTCATTTCGTATGCGGTATGTGGACATATGCATATGTATGTATGTAGGGTTTAATTTGGGGTAAATATGTAGAAGTATAAATGTGTAAATCGAAAATCGAACATTATTGTTCTTTACATCGATTCATTGCGTAAACTCAAAAGATGAAATAATCACGCATTCGAATGTTTTTAAGTGTCCTACGATTGTGGTTCTCCTTTAACACCATCCTTCGATTCCTCAAACCCTAATATCTTCTCTTATGCTACTTTTTATTCATTTTTCCTACAACACCTAATTTTTCTCTGTTTATAATATAAGCTGACAAAAAGTAGAAAGACAAAAGGATATAAACTTTTACTATTTATCGAATGTATGTATGGTATTTATTAGGCCGGGTCGATTTGTGGGGAGGCAAAAAAATCGCCCATTGTTCTGTGAAAATCATATTCTAGGGATCAAAATAAGAAATTTTGCCGAAGGAACCATACCTCTAAAACGAATTCTGATGTCCCCCAATTTGGGTCGAACTTTTTAGTTTCTTTTCTCATGTAAAGGCCAAAAATGGTGATATTTTGAAATGATTGTATGGGGAACCCCCGAGGGGAGTTCCAGGGGTGTGCCACTGGCATGGGTGGATCAGCCGTCCAAAGTTAGTGGGGGTCGGTCATACATTTGGACTCGATTGGAGCTCTCTAAATGGGTCAAAGTGCGATTTTTCGTTCGACCCAAATTGGGGGACATCAGAATTCGTTTTAGAAGTATGGTTCCTTTGGCAAAGTTTCTTATTTTGATCCCGAGAATACGATTTTCACAGAGCAATGAGAGATTTTTAAATCGACCCGCCCTAGTATCTATGCATACATACGTAAATACTTACCTAGCCATGACGCTAAGAGCTACATTTTTTCGGCTTTGTATGATAGTTCGGTTTGCATTTGGAAAAGAGTGTTACCATTTACATGTTCTCCTACATAAAGCAGGTATATATGTAAGTATATGCATATGTAGATAAAAAACTTGTATGTGATATATACACACATATACAAATATATTTAAGCAACTAAACTATTATTTGCTTGTCCAGACAGTGTGAAATTTCAAAGCAAAGGGGATCGAGAGACCACCCGTTCTTCAGAGAAATTATATACATATATAAAGGGTATTTTTTTAGAGGTTAGGTTTTCAAGATGAAATAAAACGTATATAATTTAATGTTATGGCCAAGAATTTAGCTTTATTATAAAGATAAGGGTTTGCCATTATGTTCTAAAAAAGATTTCGGGCAAGTGACCGCCGCGGCTGGCTCGAATAAATTCCAGCCGAGAGGCCCAATTTTCGACCACTTTTTGCAGCAATTGGGGCCGTATGTCAGCAATAACGCTCCGAATATTCTCTTCCAAGACGTCAATCATCTCGGGCTTATCTGCGTAGACAAGCGACTTCCCATAGCCCCACAAGAAATAGTCCAGCGGTGTTATATCGCACGATTTTGGAGGCCACGCCACAGATCCACGGCGCGAGATAATGCGCTCACCAAAAGTTTCCTTCAATAAATCGATTGTTGCGTTGGCTGTATGGCATGTAGCGCCGTCTTGTTGGAACCAAAGGTCGTCCACATCAACATTGTCCAATTCAGGCACGAAAAAGTCATTAATCATGGCTCTATAGCGCTCTCCATTGACTGTAACATTATGGCCGGCTTCATTTTTAAAGAAATATGGACCAATGATTCCCTCTGCCCATAGAGCACACCAAACAGTAACTTTTTGAGGATGTAACGGCGTCTCAGCAATGGCTTGTTGATTATGTTTACTCCAAATGCGACAATTTTGCTTATTGACATACCCATTCAACCAAAAGTGAGCTTCATCGCTGAACAAAATTTTTTTCGATGCGTCGCGCGAACCGAACCATTATTTTCGTAATAAATTTGCACGATTTGCAAACGTTGTTCAGGTGTAAGTCTATTCATTATGAAATGGCAAACCAAACTGAGCATAAATCAAGTGACAGCTGTCAAAAAGACCATCTACGAAAAAAGTAGTGCCAACTTGAAAACCTAACCTCTAAAAAAAACACCCTTTATATCAATTCTGACATAGTGGAGTTATTAGTTCTGTTCAACAGTTTTCTTCAGTTATAGTGGTTGTTATAGGCAACCATTAACAACAACATGTGAATAAATTTATATTTATGAAATCAATTGCATTTATCCCTAAATCTCAAATCAAATAATATTTTTCACTTGTAGATGTTTTCAGAGCAATTGCTCATAATAAAGGGTATTTCAAAAGACGCGCTTAGATGTAAAATACGCAATTTAGATTTTCTCAGGTTTTACTATAATATTTTTTTTTTCAAAATACAATTTTAACTATTAGAGGGATATGCAACAAGCAAGACATTGTTTGGTGGAGCCGAAGACAAAAAGGGAACCGGTTCTACGTTACCGGAATGACTCGGGTTTTCCCGGCCCAGTAAGCTAGCCCTGTCGAGTGTGCCATACCTCAAGGGAATAAAAAAAATAACGTGCAACGCATGCCCGACAATAGGTTGGCTCAGTCAGTAATGACGGGAAAACCGATGACTATGAGGCCACCCGGACAATTTGTACAAAAATTGTTGAAGAAAAGCATTTAATCCTAGCACAAAGAAGAAGAATTATTTGTGAAAAAGAGCATCATTTAAATGTTTCCCATGATCACGTCTACAGGTAAAATACGCCTAACAGTCGATTCAGTAGCGATGTTAAGATTGTTTAGCAACACTCTGCGATACAGCAACATTCTTAACAGAATGTCCAGTTTTTTGGTCTGTCAGTCCTTGTTCTATCCTTAACAGAATCAGTTTAGTGAAATTTTTCCACCAACCTTTGAATTGTCACTGATTCGGAAGATTATTTTCAACAAAAAATCGACCATTCTCGTAATAAGTTTCTACCATGTAAAATTATATATCTGTTTACTTGACTTATGTCAAAGATGGCATAAAAAAGGTACTGTACCACCTAAATGTCAGTATTGTACACGTTAGCTTCATTATTCGTGTGGGTTATTTATAGTATTTGACATTTACACGAAGCCACAAATGAAGATTTCATTTGTGGATGGGTGAGAAGGTTTCGGGCAACAAGTTCGATGGCAAACATCCCACGGCCGGTGCCCAGCCGAACATCGAGAACAAAGGAAATTATTGATCTCGTCGCAACAAATTTGGACGATAAGCCGTGCCAGTTTGTGCCGCAAGGGAGCGCTAGGACCTCCAAAAACTATTGTGTTTGAAATGTTAAGGAAGGATATTAGACTTCACTCCTTCAAAACTCAAATCGCAACGATGACAATTTGCGTAAAAATTTCAACAAGACAATGGAGTGATGAAGCCCATTTTGATTTAAATGGAAGTGTAAATAAGAGGCCATGGTGATACTGCGTGATTTCTTTCCTAACAAACTGATAAGCCGTTTCGGCCACATATCCTGGCTAACCAGGTCGCCCGATCTCACCTCCATGGAATTTTTTCTGTGGGGGTACTTCAAAAGTAAAGTCTACGAAACAAACTCAGGGACCATCTGAGCATTTATATAAATTATAATTCACGAAGTTATCACATTATCCTCTCCGACATCACTTCTCCAACGAGTGTATCCAACGTAACGGTCAACATTTTGATTAAATAACTTTGGAAAAATAAAATTCCCACTCGCATTCTTTGCAAGAGTTATTGAAATAAACTTTTAACATCAGTGATGTTAATTTAGCTTTTAGTTCCTAATTCTGACTCCGAACACCCTGTATTATGCGTTTTGGTTGAATTTATAACTGTAAGCTGCAAAGTTCGTATTAATGTTTATTTTAATATTCACGTACAATCGCATTCAGAACCTATCTGTATGAGTATAATGCATATGTACGGATGTGTTTATCCCCCTTGACGCATAACGCATGCCAGTGCTGGGAAGCAACGGTAATTACTACTATTCCATTACCATTACTATTATATCTTCACTGGTGATTGAAATTGTTAGAAACTAATTTCAGTGATTTTCTGGCGATAATAATATAAAATTTGATTGCGTTTTACATCATCCAGCTTTGCAATGTGAAACATGCAATTATCGCACGCAACAACCAACAAAGGCTCATATGATTATGTGATACATGGCGGCATGATTGTGTAACGGTACAGGCAAACAAATATTAATATTCTCCAATTCATCAAAAGCAAATAGGCGATAAATAATCATTTGTATTGGGATTCGAAATGTGTAGTAGCTGACGTGGTTCAATTCAATTTGCGTTTCGCTTTGATGTTGGTACTCACTGTCAGGCAGCCTTTTGTTTGCCACCTTAACTTGGCACTAATTTGTGTCTATTGTAAAGCAATAGAGTCGTCAAAGTCCCAGTAATCGTGACCTACTTAACTAAAATGGAGATAATGTATGGAAAAGTATTATAGCAGTACAGTCCCCGACAAAAGGATAGAATCAACACATTAATCAGTTTTGAAATTTTTTTAATGTCTATTTTTTTTTTCAAAATGCAGCTCCTTGTCTAACAAAAACGATATAAATCCAATTTTCGAATTTTATATAAAAACTTAAAAAAAATCA